>NW_015634459.1:264477-267340 GCF_001515625.1 Sinocyclocheilus rhinocerous
TATATATATATATATATATATAAAATAAAAATGAAAAGAATCAAATTAATCAGTTCATGAATAATTCTGAATTATTCATGGAAAAAGTCATGGAAAAGTCATAGGAACTCATTGGTTAAAGAATTTACAATTTAGAAATTGGATCCTTTTTTACACATTTTTTGAATTTGAGTGTCTGTTTGGAGAAGGCTGGATTAGTCTGGTTTCTGGTGGTGTGGTTTTCTTGTAAAAGTCAGGCAAGGTGTACTGTATAGCTCCAGCATAGTGTTTGTTCAGACCTTTTCCTTGACCCAGGTCTAGATATGTGCACATATGAACTCAAATATGAACCAAAGTGTTTGTAATGTTTCATTCATTCCAAGAGAGCAGAATGACTGTGTTTATCTATTGCTAGCTTGATGCATCATTTTCAGGCATGTTTCTGACAATTTTATGAGTGGGAATTCAGAAAAGGGAATTTATGATCTCAAGCAGATGAGAATAGAGAGGGTTGTCATTTCCCACCTCGACAGACACGAATAGAGCCTTGACTTATGGTGGATCCATCCTCCCATTTATTCATATGTCAGGGGAAACAAGTTCTTCCACTTCCCTTTTCTTTTGTAAGTTAACATAAAACCGACTTAGAAAGAAGTCTTTTGTTTTACTTTCACAATCGTTTAATCTTGTGTTTTGGATGCCTCTTCTGGGAACTGTCTAAATGCATTGCAGATGATAAGAGATATGCCTCTCCTGTGATTCTGTTAAATCTTCTTGTGAAATTATTCATATATTAGTTGCATTTTCTACAGCAAGCATCACTATTACTGTTTCTAATTCTGTTGCTATTTGAACAAACTCTTAACCCTGAGGAATAAACTTTGTTGTGTAATTATCTCACACTACAGTATTTGTGCTGTAGACATTAATGATGCCTCACTTGCATTCTCATATTTGTGGGTAGGCTCTTTTGAATAGACCCGGTAAGAAAACACCTTAAAAATGTTGACTATTTCATTGTTTATAGGTACCATGACACCTTTGGTAATTGGTAATGGTAATTTCATATTAGTATAATATAATTATAAGTGTGATATAATTTTAAAATATAGTATAATATAAAATAATATACACAATTGTTTAAAAGTTTGGGGTTGATAAGATTTTTAAATGTTTTTAAAGATGTCTTTTAGGCTGCATTTATTTGATTAAAAATGCAGTAAAAAACACTACCTTATTGGCCCGAATATAAGACGACCCTGATTATAAGACGACCCCCCCTTTTTTCCAGATGTACCTTTTGGAAAAAGGCTTTTTAAAAAACAAATTTTTTTTTTCTCAGTAAAACACATTTTGTCTTCACTTATTTTCATATTGCATATTTTTCCTATTTTAATTTTTGTTTTGAAAGTAAAAACAAAACAGGTAGCCCATCTGAATTAGGACATTTAGGCTATCCATCTAATAGTAGCCTACCAAAATCTTATTAACAGTAGAAGTTAAATCTTACTGTAGTCTTCAAATCTGGGTACTGTCTTACGTTTTAAAATCACAAAGGGAGTTTGGTGCCATCAGGCTAACGTGACAGTCACGACTCATGCAGCTGTAAGGTTTTCTTTTTCTTTTGTTTTTTTACTCGATCTTTACAACACGCATTACATTATGTATTTTATGGCACACTCGTTTTATGCGTATTTGGCGCCACCTATTGTTGTGGGTGTATTATTGACATGTCAAAGTCTAGACCCTGAATATAAGACGACCGTGTTTTTTCAGATGTATTTCCAAGAAAAAAACATTGTCTTATATTCGGGTCAATACGGTATATTTATATAATTTCATATAGTGGATCAGTATCACTTTATACAGCAGTTCAATAAACAAGAATTTAATACACTTACCTTAGACACAGTTGACTGTTTTTTCTCTCTTTCGCCAACAAATATAATTCTAATTTGCATCTCTGAGCAACATGATGGTGTTTCCTTCCTGAATGAATAAACCGTTTAAATGATTCGATTCAATCGCAATGACTCACTTATTAACAGTGACTTGCTGCCACCTACTGGCGGTTTTAATTTCACATTTAAAGTATTTTAAGTTTTTTTTTAAATAATTTCAAACTTCAGTTTTCAATGTTTTATGTTTAAAATATCAAAACATTATTCATGCATTTGCAGGTTAGGTTAAAGTATCCCATGTTCCTCTGAGCTGAATTAAACAATGTGTAAATACATCTAAATTAGGGTTGGGCGATGTCTACCAAATTGGCATCGGACGATGTCTACAGTGAAACATCCATAGTATAGAGTCCTTGTGATCACGAATCTCAAAAGTGAAAGTGAAAGTAAAATGAGAGTGCACAATCGAAAGTGGTTTCAATAGCGGCTCCCTTATGCCCGCAATTTATATACAGTCACCTATACTTACCCAACGATATCATTGCGAGAAAAAGTATTGAAATATTTTTTTATCCTCCCATCTCGTAGGCTATTTATTCCCTTTAGGGTTTCCGTAGTACACTTCATTTCCTTTCCGAACACGGAACTGGGATGCGGCGGATTGTGGTGGGGGGGTGGGGATCACGATGTCAGCTTAACATCGTGATGTCTGCCAGCCATCGGTGATGGATGATGGCATCATCTATCGGCCCAACCCTCATCTAAATGCCACTTAAGATGCAGCTTCTGTTTCCTCTGCATTGCAAAGATACATTTTGGTGATACTGATTTCATTTGCTTGGTAACAGCCCAAATGCAAGAATTTGACTCAAAAGTTGTTGTACACTTTTAGAGAAAAATTGCTTAAAGGTCAAAATGCCCATAAAACTTATTGGAAAAGATTAATTTCTATCACTGCTGTGAACTGACCACATAGAATATAT
>NW_015634459.1:267584-273647 GCF_001515625.1 Sinocyclocheilus rhinocerous
ATAATGTAGCGATTCAGTATTTAAACTGTTATTTAAAAAAGTCGTGGGGCAGCGTTGACAAGTATCTTGCTCCCGGATGTGTGAGCTGCGCGATCTCTGTGTGTGTGTGTGTGTGTCAGTAAGCAGCGCATTAATATAGAATGGTAATTAAAGGCTCACCAGTATAGGTGTGCGTAGGAGGTAGACGACGTATGATGACGTGTGACGGCATAGTAGTGGTGTCCCAATTCTTAGGGGAATATTTTCACCCCTACCCCTTGACACTCTGTTTCAAGGGACAAGGGGAAGGGGTAGGCAGAGGGGTAGGGGAAGGGGAAGCATATCGCAATAGAATTGGGATTGGGCCTAAGAGTCTCTGATCTGGTTTATGTTGGTGTATAGGAGAACCCTGCTGAGGAAGATGCTGCTGTGGTTGATAAAATCATGGCATCTCGTGTGGTGAAAAAAGAGGTAAGAGTTTCACAATCTTGTTTTCCTTGTTCTTGTTTGTCACAATCACAAAGTTGTTTTTCTTATTCATCTTTAGAGCTCATGAATTTTTTATTCAGGGAATTATGGCCCTGTTTGCACCTGGTATTACACATAATGTGCCTCACACACACACTTCCTGTGACCAGTTGTGATCAGATTTTGTCTCTAATTTTATGACTGTGTATTAGTGCTGTGCGATTAATCGAAATCGTCATAAAATCGCGATTTGAGCTTGTGTGATTAAAATCAAAATCGCAAAATTTATCAAAGAAATCGCGATAGGTTTTTTTTGTCCATATCGCACAGCCCTACTGTGTACATCACACTGGGGAAAAGCAACAGAAATCTTAGCACATAGCTGTTCTGAAATATACTGGAATTTTAATCTTGCCTCAAATGTGACATTTCAAACAGAATGCTCATAGTTTTAATCAGTATTAAACGGTAATATGTGTGCTTCACATTAATCTATTTATTAATTTGGTAAATGCTTCTATCCCAAGTGAGTTATCTGTGTCACTGAAACATGCTCTGTGAGGTCTGTAAATGTATGGGGCTTTTCCAGATTTCATTAGGAAACATTAGGGCAGTGATTAGATGCAGAGGTGACATAATCCTTTTTTCAACTACCTCTAAATGTGATTTCAGTTTTTCAGCCATAGAACATTTTGGACCAGTGTTTACACCTGTATTGAGCACTGACCGCTTGTGATAGGATCACTCGAAACAGATATTAATACCTGGTGTAAATGGGGTCTGTAATATTCAAACAGACATTAGACACATTTTAAATATGATTTCAATCATTATAGTGAAACAAATCTACACACTGTTCTTTATCAGCAGAGAATAAGTTAACTTAAATTAACTTTTATTGGAAAAAATGAACTATTTATTAATTATATTACTTATTATTTTTTATTCAAAAATGAAAAAAAAAACTAACTATCATTGATTATTTATCATTTATTTTAATAATATTGTATATTATATTTAATATGTGTATAATATTATATTATTTTTATTCTTCATTCAACAGGTTTCTCCTGGGGTGATGGTAGAAACCGAAGAGTATTACGTCAAGTACAAAAACTAGTAAGTCAATTAGGCACTGCTTTTGTCAGCTTTAACAGTTTTCTCTGTTAGTTTTCAAGCTGTAAAAAATTATGTTTTACATATTGCTAATAACCAGGAGCAGCTCAGAGAGCAATTTAGTCATGTGTTGGTGAGCACGCATAATTTCGCATATGTGTAAGGAGCATTCAGTAATTATGTAAACTTGTGTGTCTGTTGTAGCTCATATCTTCACTGTGAGTGGGCGACGGAGCAGCATTTAGAGAAAGACAAGAGGATCCAGCAGAAAATCAAGCGCTTCAAGATCAAACAGGCGCAGAAAGCACACTTCTTTGCTGATGTAAGAATGCCTGTGTTTGTTTGTAACTTCAGCAAACACTGTGTTCTCACAAAGAATATTTTGTATGATGCTTTTCGGGTTAAATGTCATGCCATTTAGTCATAATAATCACTGGGGAGACACACAGGATTTATGTGTAATTATTAATGATGTGTATGTGTGTGTTTAAGATGGAGGAGGAACCATTCAATCCTGACTATGTAGAAGTGGACAGAGTTCTCGAGGTCTCATACTGTGAGGACAAGGACACCGGAGAGGTAGCCATTGCTCTGTGAATTGTGTGTGTGAGTGCGGTTAGCACTCTCTCTGTTCCTGGCAGTGCATTTTGTGTAAGTCTCAAAACCTTCTTTTGTGTGCATGTGTAGCCGGTGGTGTATTACCTGGTGAAATGGTGCTCATTGCCGTATGAGGACAGCACATGGGAGCTGAAGGAAGATGTAGACCAGACTAAGATCAAAGAGTTCAAAAAGCTGCAGGCAGCAAAACCACACACCAACAGAGTGGTGAGACCGTCTCTCTCTTGCTCCCTCTAATACCATTGATATATTATATTATATTATTATATTACATTACATTATATTATATTACCATTCAAGCATGTTTTTTTTTATTAATAATTTCATCCAGCAAGTATCTATTAGCATTTCTATTCCAAATAATAAATAAATGTTTCTTAAGCAGCAAATCAGCATATTAGAATGATTTCTAAAGGATCAGCTGACACTGAAGACTAAAGTAATGGTTGCATTTTAAAATATATTAAAATAGAAAATAATTTTAAATTCCAATAATATTTCACAAAATTATTGTTTTTACTGTACTTTTGATCAAATAAAAGCAGCCTTGGTGAGCATAAGATATTATATTAATATTTAAATAATGTATTCATCATATATTCCTCTTTCTAATTGTAATTGCCTCTGAGCTCCAGGGACCTCTTTAACATGCCTAAAGTGTGCTTTACTGGATACATAATACTCACTTCTCCATCATTTGATGAATTTCTGTTGCCATAATCACTAGAAATTGTACACAAACTTCCCTTTTAGGATGTATCTATAATTTATATATAAAGGAGACATGTTTGCGCTGCAAAGTATTTAAATATGCATGTCGAATTTGTGTAGCAAAGCAAACAGTGCCTGGTTGAACTGTATTGCAGGTAGTTAGTGTGTATAATGCAAGTTTTGGTGCTTGAATACCATTTACTGAATCCACTTTCAGGAACGTCCACCGGCGAGTCACTGGAAGAAGCGGGGGCAGTCACGAGAGTATTGTAATGGAAACTGTCTCAGGGATTACCAGCTGGAGGGGGTCAACTGGCTTCTCTTCAACTGGTACAACAGGTAAGTGAATGCTCAGCCCTGACCCAGGGATTCTTCCTCTTTAACCTTCCCCATATATGTCAATAAAACTACTGAGTGGTACAGCATCATATGGTGTACTTTAGGCTTGCTGCGATAGTCGTGTTACCGGTGTTAAGCCGCAATACTGGTTACGTCACTTGACCACCACGGCACCGCCCACCACCGTCGTTTTGATTTTCTTATAGTAATAAAAATCATTTAGTTCAGTTAAGAGAACAGACACTACAAATATAAACTGAACTGAAACTCAATGCAGCGTGCTGAACGACAGTCGCATCACAGATCAGCAGCAGCAGGAGAGTGAGTCGAGCTGACTGACAAGAAGTGTGAGGTGAGACAGACAAGACGATGGTGGAAGATTTAGTTTCAAAACGAAATGCAAAAGCACCTGTTTGGCGATATTTTGGATTTTGAAAAGCCTGTTGACTTTTGCTGTTTATCTAAGGTGATTTTGGAAGTTTTTTTTAATATTCGTTTCTTATTTATTTGGTTCCACAGCGTTTGCTGATTTTTACTTTATTTAAACTTTGTGTAATTTATTTATTTTATTTTACATCAAGGTGTGTATGTTGTGCCTCCAACTTCTTATTCATTTTGCTAATAAACGTTCTATAGCCTATTTCTTATTTATTTGGTTCCACAGTGTTTGCTGATTTTCATTTTTTTATTTTTATTTTTTTTTACTTAAGTAACTTTTGTGTAAGTTATTTGTTATTTTATATTAGGCCTATAGCATGGTGTATTTTTATTTGTTTTGTTAACAAAAGTTCTATGTTTAATATAAGTGAGTTTGTCGTTGTCCATTCAAGCAATTGATGCTGAATTGCCGCTAATTTGAAAGTGAAAGTAAAATGCGCACAGGCATTTAGAAGCTATTTAAAGGCGAAGGAAAGTGAGGAAAAAAGGGAAAACGGCAACTCCCCCCATCGATGATACCGGTATTACCGGTGTTGTTACACGTTGATCAACCGGTGTGAAAATTTAATCACCGTCACAACCCTAGTGTACTTTTCATCGTGGGCTAATGGCTGCATGGCTTTTCTTATACACTTTGTGTCCTTGTTCTTTTGCTTGCTTTCTATGTATAGATAGATCATTGAATGAAGAGCTGTGTGCATTGAGTGTGGTGGAAAGCTAATCTACCATTCAGACTTCAGACAGCATTGAGAGCATCAATGAGATGCTCATAATGAATGAATTAAATAACTTTAAATTCCAGCGACTCATCTGGCTGATGCTTTTGTACAAATGCAACTTGCAAACCTAATTTGAACGTCATTAAGTGTTACTATAATGTAATAGCTGAATTCCCAGCCTTTTCTGTGTTTTGTCATTATTCTGGGCATGCTGACGCTCACTGTTGTATTACGTGTGACTGTGTTTGTGCCGTAGCACTACATTTCAACAGGAATTGTGTCAAGAAGGGTTAATATTGTGATTTTTGCTATTTTTTTTATTTAATTTTTGAATCAATTTTACACCTACTCTTATAATTTAACCTGGTATCTTGTGTGTGGGAATATTAAAAAAGCAAATATGTAAAAAAGGGTACTCTGATGCCCCTCTGTCTCAATTTGCAGGCGTAACTGTATTCTGGCAGATGAGATGGGTCTGGGAAAAACCATCCAGTCCATTACGTTTCTGGATGAGATCTGTCGCATAGGGATCAAGGGGCCTTTCCTCATCATCGCCCCTCTCTCTACCATCGCTAACTGGGAGAGAGAGTTCAGAACCTGGATGAACCTCAACGTCATCGTGTACCATGGCAGTGTGGTCAGCAGACAGATGCTCCAGCAGTATGAGATGCACTTCAGAGATGCTCAGGTGAGATCTCACACCCACACACACACAGCAGAGGAAGGTCAGCCTCGCATTGATCTAGACCTCTTAACTGTAATTCAAGGCTTTTGAATTGGTTACCTATTAGTATCATGTTTTGTAAAGGAGAAAGATAGAGGGGAAAAAAGCAAGCCACAACTCAATTATGGTTATTTTATTCCTTTTCAAACTAAATGTAATTGTGAAGTTGGCAGAGTGTATCTCTGAGAAAGTCCATATAGTGATGCTTGATATGCAAATAATCGAACATCACTGTTATGGCTGGGTGGTATTTCAGTATATACCTCATAATGGTAGAAATATAACTGGTAGGAAATTTGATATACCACTAATGCCACAGTGGATATATTTGCATAACTACCAGTGAAGATCAAGTAATATGATGAAGAAATAATAGATGGAATAGATGGAGAAACATTGCAAACTGTTGCATTAATATAGAATTTAACTGTTGGGTCAGCGTTTTTTATATCAGCTTTTTCACAACAGCTACTGCTCATCCGGTCAGAATTTATATTGTAAATAATGTAATCCTTTGTAATATTAATTTTATAAAACTAAGACTAAAACTTTAGTTTGCATCATTCCATTTTATAAAATTGGTGTTACCATGTGGTTTGCATCCATCAAGTTTAGGGATGTAACGTTTACCGGTTTGACGATAAATCATGATAAAATTCCCCACGGTTAGTATTACCGTTTCATCTTTTAATTATCATTAAAACCGTATTAGATTACCGCGATTTGAACAACTCGCGAAAAATAAATACTATCCAGCATAAAACAGTTTTAAGTAACAGTCTCACGTGCACACAGCACGCAGAGTAGTTTCGTTTTGAGTGAAAACAGGGCGGAAAAGCTGGGAGGTTTTAAAAGAGTGCTAAGGGAATTATACAAATGAATATATGAATGAATTAATTATACGAATGTACCTCTGAAGGTTCTGACTGTCTTCAGAAACGATTCGATGGC
>NW_015634459.1:273787-282931 GCF_001515625.1 Sinocyclocheilus rhinocerous
ATAAATATATATATATATATATATATATATATAAAATTAATTTTTGTTGAATTTCCTGCAAAAATACGCGTATTATTATATATACTGATATACAGTTATGATGAAATAAAAATCCCCATACCGCTATATGACTGTATAGTTGTGTATCATGCAAAACCTCAGGGAACACAAAAAAAACAACAACAACAAAAAAACCCTGTGGAAAAATATTTGCAGGCACTTATTATCTCTCTTTCTCTCCTACAGGGTCGTGTGATAAGAGGTGCTTACCGGTTTCAGGCAGTCATTACAACATTTGAGATGATATTGGGAGGCTGTCCAGAACTTAACGCAATAGACTGGCGCTGTGTCATCATTGATGAAGCCCATCGGCTCAAAAATAAGAACTGCAAGCTTCTGGAGGGCTTCAAACTTATGAGCCTGGTATAAATTAGACATTATTATGCTTATTTTTAAAACTTAAAAACAGATGCCTTTTTTCCCCTATGTTTTTAACTTGATATCTGTTGACCTCTTAGGAACATAAGGTTTTGTTGACGGGCACTCCACTACAAAACACAGTAGAAGAACTCTTTAGTCTGCTGCACTTCCTGGAGCCGACCCGCTTCCCTTCTGAAAGCACCTTCATGCAGGAATTCGGAGACCTCAAGACTGAGGAGCAGGTGCTGTATTTGTATAAATATTATATATTGCTGTGTTTGAATTAATATAGATGTTCTGTATATTTTACTCTTCTCCATTTGTAAATGCATGTGCATGTAGGTCCAGAAACTCCAGGCCATCCTAAAACCAATGATGCTGCGGCGTCTTAAGGAAGACGTGGAGAAGAAGTTGGCCCCTAAAGAGGAGACCATCATTGAAGTGGAGCTCACCAACATCCAGAAGAAATACTACCGCGCCATACTGGAGAAGAACTTCTCATTCCTGGCTAAAGGAGCTGGCCAAGCCAACGTCCCAAACTTGCTCAACACCATGATGGAACTGCGGAAATGCTGCAACCATCCCTACCTCATCAAAGGTACAACTACACAAACCCCAACCGCTGTCAAAACCAACAAGCCCACATTAGGCAAAGTCCTAAGAAGTCTGTCGCTCTCTCTTCACTTCTAGGGGCCGAGGAGAAGATCTTGGAAGACTTCAAGGAGGTGTATAGCCCCACAGCCGTAGATTTCCACCTGCAGGCTATGATTCAGTCAGCAGGTAAACTCGTTCTAATTGACAAGCTGCTCCCCAAGATGAAGGCCGGTGGACACAAAGTGCTCATCTTTTCTCAAATGGTGCGCTGCCTGGACATCCTGGAAGACTACCTCATCCAGAGAAGGTGAGAATCGAAAACAGAGAGTGTACACCATCCTACAGCACACAAAATGTATTGTAGTTGTAAGTGGAGGTGTATTTCATTGCTGTAAATGGCTCTCGTCGTGTCCCTGCCGAGTTCATGGGGTTTAACTGCAAACTGTGACGTCCCGCTGTACTCTATTTGTTTTAGATACATTACAGTGTATATATGCACTTTTAACAAGCAATCGAATCTGCTTTTTTAGCAGGAGTTCAATGCCACATTTTGCTTACCCTGGTTTGAGTTGTGTTCACATGTTCCTTATCTCTCTGGCCCTTTATACAGAGCTCTCTGCTGTTGAACCCCTTTGCATCAGCAATATCACATGACCGTTACCGTTTTATGCAGTGTCTAGGATTAGTTTATTTCCTTCATTCCTGCCTCGTTCATATTTCTCTTGCCTCAGCTTGTCTGTGACAGTCTAGCAGTGTATACAGTGCACTGTTAACAAACTAAGTGATGTGTATGTTGGCTGATGCAGCTAGGGTGCTGCAGGACACAGACACTCCAGGGATCTCATATCATGCACACAGTCCCAGAGGCACAGCTCTGCCCAAAGTGGGTCAGAGAAAGCAGGAAGTAACATGGAAAAATGTGAGATGGTTACTGGGACAAAAAAAAGAGAGAAAGAGATAAAGGACATGAATGGAATAAATGAAAGAAAGAATGAGTGAGTGAAAAGGTGATGGAAAAGAGTTTTAGGAGTAACCTAGGGATGTACTAATGCTACGTTGCTTTTGGGTAATCAACATTGTGCCACAGATGCTGATTCAGCTTTACTTGTATTGAACCCAGAATATTCCTTTAACACATTTAGTTCATTAAGTAATGACAATAAAACAATGTATTGTTGTGTCAATTTGTATTAATGAAACTTGTAATATATAGGATTATGTAAATACTTTTTGATGGTAGTATATATGTACTGCCGTTCAAAAATTTGGAGTCAGTAAGATTTTTTTTGTTTTTTTTTGAAAGAAAGAAAGAAATTAATACTTCAGCAAGAATGCATTAAATTGATCCAAAGTAACATGTGTGGTAATGATTTCTGTTTCAAATAAGTGCTGCTCATTTGAACCTTCTATTAATCAAAGAATCCTGAAAAAAGGTGTATCACGGTTTGCATAAATATATTAAGCAGCATAAATTTTTTTTTTAAAACATTGATAATAAAAAGAAATGTTTCTTGAGCAACAAATCTTATATTAGAATGATTTCTGAAGGATCATATGACACCGAGGACTGAAGTAATGGCTACTGAAAATTCAGCTTTACCATCACAGAAATAAATTGAAATAAATAAAAATATATTAAAATATAAAACAGTTATTTTAAATGGTAATGATTGCTGTGTGGAATACTTTGTGGAAGTGCTCGATAAAGTACATCGATCTGTAATTTCTAAGTCAAACTGACCTTTTTCAGATACCTCTATGAGCGGATAGATGGCCGTGTGCGTGGGAACCTCCGTCAAGCAGCTATAGACCGTTTCAGTAAACCAGACTCCGATCGATTCGTCTTCCTGCTGTGTACTCGAGCAGGTGGGCTCGGTATTAACCTCACAGCTGCCGACACCTGTATCATCTTTGACTCTGACTGGAACCCTCAGAATGACCTGCAGGTACATACACACACACACACACACTTGATAGTAAAATTGCAGACGTTCTTGTTGGCTCATATTCATTTTTTCATCTTGTTATATCCACAGGCCCAGGCTCGCTGCCACAGGATTGGTCAGAATAAAGCAGTTAAAGTATATCGACTAATCACGCGTAACTCATACGAGCGAGAGATGTTCGATAGAGCCAGTCTGAAGCTGGGATTGGATAAAGCGGTGCTTCAAAGCATGAGTGGACGAGACAACAGTCTAGGAGGAGGAGGGGTAAGTTGTTAAATGTCACCCATGTACCATGATTTTTTTTTCTCCAGCCCTCATTACATTGTTGTTCTCTACATAGAGATTTGCATAATTGGTGGTGTAGACATATTTTTTTTTGTACTGATGTAATATGTATTGTCTGGTTTCATTCACTCTCTCTCTCTCTCTCCATCTTTTATAGCAGATGCAGCAGCAGCTCTCTAAGAAGGAGATTGAGGACCTTCTGCGGCGTGGAGCTTATGGTGCCATCATGGACGAGGAAGATGAGGGGGCTAAATTTTGTGAAGAGGACATTGACCAAATCCTGCAACGCAGAACCAAGACCATCACTATTGAATCTGAGGGTCGGGGCTCCACCTTTGCCAAGGTCAGCTTTTTTTTCCCATCTTTTATTTCTTAGATTGATTGAAGTATTGATCATAATGTTTTCTTACATTTTCTCTTATAAAAGCAATTTTCAGATGGCATTCTTTTTAAGGCTGCAAATATATCAAAATAAAATCAAACAACGCAGGAGAAGCTTAATGGGCTCCCTGTGGATTTTGCCAAAATAAAATCTTGAAAATTACAAAATTAAGACATAAATAAAATATTAGTATTGTAATTGCTCAGTCATTCTATGAAATTTTTTTTTTTTTTTTTAATGAAATACTATGTTTTATAGTACAAAAGCATTATTACAATAGTAATAATATATCTAATTAAAATGGAATAAAAAAGAAGAAGCTTTAAGGGCTCCCTGTAGTTTGTAGTTGTAATTTTGTAGTAAAGCTTTGTGGTTTAATGTTTGAAAATTAAGAAATTAAGATGTAATATTAGTATTATAATTTTAAAGTTGTTGTATTTTTTTAACTGTTCGCTTTATGGTTACTGAAAAAGGTTTGAGTTGGCTCTTGTAAAGAGTATACCCAAGTGTTTACACCCACATCTTTCAAAGTTTTCAAAGTAAAAAGTCGTTTGTCAGCCGTTTGTCAGGTGCACTCCACTGCAAAAAACACCCCAATCATTCTAGAATTATGTATTTTTTCCAGAAATATATCTGTTGAAGTCACTCCGAAATTATTTTTTAATATCACAACAATTATCAGAGAGAAATAAAATACTGGAATGTCATTTTTTTTCTCCATTATTTTGCAGCCTTAATTCTTGTATGTATTTGTGCAGACATTAACATACTGTTCTCATTTGTTTTTGCTGTGTTCACAGGCCAGTTTTGTAGCTTCAGGGAACAGAACAGACATCTCTCTGGATGACCCCAACTTCTGGGACAAATGGGCCAAGAAAGCAGAGATTGACATGGATACAGTCAATGGCAGAGTAAGTTACACAAAAACTCTGCCATATCAAAGTTCAACAGTAGAGCAGAAAAGCCCACACCCTCCTGGCTGACTCTCCAGTGCCAGGATTACTTACAGAACTACAGTTTCTTCGTAGACATCTGTTAAAAAAAAAAAACCCATCAAGTTACAGAAAGCTTCCTTCGACTCTGATGGGAAAACACCCAGAAATTAGATTTTGAACAGAGAGGCATTGCTGTAAGAGATGACAGGATGCTGGTTAACATGATTGGTATTTAATGTAATGTACTCTGAAATAACTCAATCAGTGTTTTCTGTGGGCACCTCTGTATTTTAGTTGTAAGTGCTGCACAGAGAGCGCAGAGTGATTGAAAGCAAACATCAGTTTTAGTGAATGCGGTTAGCCTTATTTAAATGCATAGCACTGCTCTCAGTAAAGGTGGGTCAGTGGTTCTGTTTTTAACTGTTGTCTTTTGTTTTGGTTTTGCTACAGAACAGTCTGGTGATCGACACCCCTCGTGTCAGGAAACAGACCCGGCCGTTCAGTGCTACTAAGGACGAGCTGGCCGAGCTCTCTGAAGGGGAGAGTAGCGGAGATGACAAACCCAAACTCCGCCGGCCACATGACCGCCTAAACAGCTATGGCCGCACAGAGTGCTTCCGGGTAGAAAAAAATCTGTTGGTGTATGGGTGAGTGATGGCTAGTGGTCTACCGATTTGAGTTCTGTTATATGCCAGTACATTAACTATATATACACTACTGTTTAAAAGTTAGGAGCTGTTAAGACATTTGTTGTTGAAAGATGTCTCTTATGCTTACTGTGGCTACATTTATTTGGCCAAACGGTTGTGCTACTTAATACTTTTTTGTGGAAACCGTGATACATTTTTTCTTTGATAAATGGAAAGTTCAAAAGAACAGCATTTATTTGAAATAGTAACATTTTAAATGAATTTACTATCACTTTTGATCCGTTTAATGTGTTCTTGCTGAATGAAAGCTCATTGTGCTGCATACTGTACGTATAATACACTATATAAATAAACTTTATACAAAATATGCAAATATAAGAAGTAAGACTCTTCTCAGGCAGAGTTCTTGACACTGTAGATGAAATGATGGACCACTGAATGTGTTTCTGTGGTCATAGGTGGGGCCGCTGGAAGGATATCCTGGCTCACGGGCGCTTTAAGCGACAGCTGAGCGAGCGTGATGTGGAGTGTATATGCAGAGCACTCCTGGCATACTGCCTCGTTCATTACCGTGGAGATGATAAAATCAAAAGCTTCATGTGGGATCTGATCGCTCCCACAGAGGACGGCAGGACCAAGGAACTTCAGAACCATTTGGGTATGAGGACTGAAGCGTTGTTAGAAATTCAGTTACCTTTTGCATTTTGATCCAGTCAGGATTGTTTGTTTATGAACCGTGTGACATTTAGATTTTTTCATGTGACTTGCGCAGGTTTGTCGACTCCAGTACCACGAGGCCGTAAAGGAAAGAAGATGAAGATTCAGTCTAGCTCATTTGATATCCAGAAGGCAGAGTGGATCCGAAAACACAACCCAGAACACATGTTGTCTGATGATGGGTACAAGAAACACCTGAAACACCACTGCAACAAGTGAGTATTGCATTGCAAGCATAATATACGCTACTGTTTGATACACCAAAAATTTGGGGTCGATAAAATAGTGTTTTTGAAAGAAGCCTGTTATGTCTACCAGTGTTGCATTTATTTGATCAAAAATACAATAAAAACGGTAATATTGTAAAAGATTATTACAATTTAAAGTGACTAAAGTTTTCCATTTTAATATTTTTTTTTATAAGAAATTAACTTTCTAACTATTGTCTGTGTTGAAAATAGTTTAGCAGCAAGAACACTTATTCCTGGTCTTATTTTTACCATCAGTGCATCCCATTTATGATCTGATTATTTTTTTAAATATGACCTGTTGTGCAACTCACCAATAACGTTAGGCCATGAAGCAGCAGTAACACCCACTTTCAACCACACAGCCACTCGGCTACGTGTGAACACCTCATTAGATGGATATCTGCCAATCTGGAGGAAGTGTGTGAATGTGATGCAATGATACAAGGGAATCTCCCATTTTAGCCCTGTGATCTTATTCTGGTAAAGCCCACTCTCACACACTTGTTTAGGGGTTTTTCTCTTAGGGAGTGGAAGATGAGGTGCTTTCAGGTCACGCTCTTCAGTTCTTGACACTTTAGTTGCCAAACTCACTATCAAATCTGTCTGGCTGTCCCCACTCTTTGTCTGCAAATGCTTAACAATTCTTGCATTAGAAAGCAGCCAAAGTGTTGTACATCATGTCACGCTATAAATCAGGCTATGTGATTGTGCTTTGATAAATGAACTCTTCTGGACCAGGATGTGTGTGTGGAGAGAGTTTATTACTGTAAGGTTGGCTGTGCATTCAGGGCTCTCTGCCATTGGAGAAAGTTCCCTATTGCTGTCCTGTTTAACACGCACACACACACAAATATATATATTTATATATGTGTGTGTGTGCAAATGTTCAAAAAATCTTACCGATACAGGATTGTTTTTGAACACTAATGATTTTGAACAGTTACATTAGCAACATATACTGTCATGCATGTCCTCTGAAGCAACTTTCATTAAGAAATGAAAGGGCTGGAAAAGGCTGTATGTGTTAGCACTCATTAACACCAGCCTTATGGCAGTGCATTTTACATCAGATCGTACACATAAGCCAGTTTACAGTAGTGTTCAATAGTTTTGGGGATGGTAAGATTTTTTTATGTTTTTGAAAGAGGTCTTATGCTAACCAAGGCTACATTTATTTGATCAAAAATACATAAAAGTAATGTTGTGAAATATTATTACAATTTAAAATACGTGTTATATTTCAAAATATTTTAAAATGTAATGGCAAAGCTGGATTTTCACCATCATTACTTCAGTGTCACATGATTCTTCAGAAATCATTCTAATAAGCTAATTTGGTCCTCAAGAATATTTATTGTCAGTGTTATTAATAGTTACAATTTACATTGCATACTTTATTGCATACTTTGACCTCAATCTCTCTGTGTCTCTGTCTGGCAGGGTGCTGCTGAGGGTCAGAATGCTGTACTATCTGAAACAAGAGGTGATCGGAGTACATTGCCAAAAAGTACTGGATGGGGCAGATGTCAGGTAAGAATTGTCATGAACCCTCTCATCTTATTACTTTCACTAGTCTGGGAAACCAAAACATCTGAGCGGAGCGTGTTCTGCATGTGTAATACCAATAGTGGTAGAAATAACAGTACCAGTAATTTCTGTTAATAAGTGTTCTTAGTATTTTAAATGGTTTTTTTACATGCTTGTAATTTGTATTTAATTTTAAGCCATATAAAACTGATCAAAACCTTAAAATATACAAGGTTTCACAAGACATTCTCTTGTGTATCATAGATCTCTTTAGATTTAAGGATTATAAATAGATCCTCATTGAACTCCAGTGTTAGTCAGTTTGTTCAGTAAGAGGAACATTAAAGCGCCATCTGCTGTTCTGCTGAGGAAACTTCAGGAATGTACTCATGTAATATCAATATCTGCATTTAAAGGAATAGTTCACCAAAAAAATGTCAGCAAATGACAATATCAGACTTAAATTGTGGTCTGTTCCGAAATCCAAAATTTGGATTCCAAAAACTAAAATGTATAGCAGGTTACTGCTAGTAATGGCTGAAATGTTTGTTTTGCTGTCTCTCAGTGAGATAGAGATCTGGGTTCCTGAGCCGGATCATTCAGAGATGCCTGCTCTGTGGTGGGACATGCTCTCGGACAAATGTCTGCTGTTAGGAGTCTTTAAGCACGGTCAGTCCGATCAGCTCTGTTGCGCTCAAGGCTTTATGTGTGCGTACACACTTTTATCTAATGGCTGTTTTTATGTGTTGTAGGTTATGAGAAGTACAACACTATTCGTGCAGATCCAGCACTGTGTTTCATAGACAGGGTTGGGCGGCCGGACGAGAAGGCCATCGCTGCTGAGCAGAGAGGAAATGACTTTATGGATGGGTAAGAGACACAAACATGTGCTCCATTCATACAGATAGAGGAAGTCTTTTATCAGTTTCTGCCTGCAGTAACTCTCTTAAGTATTTGTAACTGTGTTTGTTTGTGTGTGTGTGTTATCTGTTTGTGCAGAGATGTGGATGACCCTGAGTATAAGCCTGCTCCAGCTTTGCTGAAGGATGATATGGAGGTATGCAACTGGAAGAGAGAGAACTGGGCCTGATAAGACTGTTACACACACAAGTGCATACAGAAGCTCAAAGAATGTCAGTTAGTGTGACTTCAGGGATGGGCGGATTTTAGAATTGGTTGTCTTTTCAATTCATGAGTTAGAATTTGAATTGAATAGGCCACAGGCAGCACACAAGAGTAATGTAGTTTCAATTCAGTAAACACAGTCACAAAGCAGGTATTTATTAGTCCAACATCATGTTTTGTAACTAAATAGCTGCCTATTTGTAGAATACTATAACTTTTTATTTATAAATCTGCATATAATATTCATGGAATATACACACACACACACACACATATATATATATATATATATACAGTGGGTATAGAAAAGAA
>NW_015634459.1:284448-291951 GCF_001515625.1 Sinocyclocheilus rhinocerous
CTCGATTTGTGCTGGTTTGTGCCGTTCAGATTTACATTGTATCTATTTCCCATCCTCAGAATAACAAATACAAAACGGTATTTTTAAATACTAATAATTTAGTATTTTAAATTATTTTTTTTTACGTGCTGGTAATATGTATTTAATTTTAAGCCATATAAAACTGATCAAAACCTTAAAATATACAAGGTTTCACAAGACATTCTCTTGTGTATCATAGATCTCTTTAGATTTAAGGATTATAAATAGATCCTCATTGAACTCCAGTGTTAGTCAGTTTGTTCAGTAAGAGGAACATTAAAGCGCCATCTGCTGTTCTGCTGAGGAAACTTCAGGAATGTACTCATGTAATATCAATATCTGCATTTAAAGGAATAGTTCACCAAAAAAATGTCAGCAAATGACAATATCAGACTTAAATTGTGGTCTGTTCCGAAATCCAAAATTTGGATTCCAAAAACTAAAATGTATAGCAGGTTACTGCTAGTAATGGCTGAAATGTTTGTTTTGCTGTCTCTCAGTGAGATAGAGATCTGGGTTCCTGAGCCGGATCATTCAGAGATGCCTGCTCTGTGGTGGGACATGCTCTCGGACAAATGTCTGCTGTTAGGAGTCTTTAAGCACGGTCAGTCCGATCAGCTCTGTTGCGCTCAAGGCTTTATGTGTGCGTACACACTTTTATCTAATGGCTGTTTTTATGTGTTGTAGGTTATGAGAAGTACAACACTATTCGTGCAGATCCAGCACTGTGTTTCATAGACAGGGTTGGGCGGCCGGACGAGAAGGCCATCGCTGCTGAGCAGAGAGGAAATGACTTTATGGATGGGTAAGAGACACAAACATGTGCTCCATTCATACAGATAGAGGAAGTCTTTTATCAGTTTCTGCCTGCAGTAACTCTCTTAAGTATTTGTAACTGTGTTTGTTTGTGTGTGTGTGTTGTTTGTGTGTGCAGAGATGTGGATGACCCTGAGTATAAGCCTGCTCCAGCTTTGCTGAAGGATGATATGGAGGTATGCAACTGGAAGAGAGAGAACTGGGCCTGATAAGACTGTTACACACACAAGTGCATACAGAAGCTCAAAGAATGTCAGTTAGTGTGACTTCAGGGATGGGCGGATTTTAGAATTGGTTGTCTTTTCAATTCATGAGTTAGAATTTGAATTGAATAGGCCACAGGCAGCACACAAGAGTAATGTAGTTTCAATTCAGTAAACACAGTCACAAAGCAGGTATTTATTAGTCCAACATCATGTTTTGTAACTAAATAGCTGCCTATTTGTAGAATACTATAACTTTTTATTTATAAATCTGCATATAATATTCATGGAATATACACACACACACACACACATATATATATATATATATATATACAGTGGGTATAGAAAAGAATATAGTGTTGAACACCCCTTTAAATTAATCACATTTTGTTGCTTTGCAGCCTGAAATGAAGATGGACACAGTTTTTGTTTTATCCAGCTGTATTTACTCATTATAACATCCAAGTGAAAGATATAACACCAACATAAACACACACACAAAAAAAAACTGAATCACTGAGTTGGAAAAAGGATCACCCCCTCCTAAAAATGACTTGTAAACTCAATCAGGTGTAGCTAATCACCTTCTCAATGGTACACAAAGCTATTTGACTTTCAACTGTGATCAGCTGTGGTCATTTTGATTCTGGAAGTATTATGTTGTGTGTATGGCGACATACACAATAATTCATACTAAAACATACTGTTATAAACTGTTTTTCATTCATAACATTGACAACAGCTATATGAATTTATTTTCATTTATTTTATCCTTTTTATTTCTAAATCTGTGTGCTACCTCAATTCAAATTTAGTTAAAATTCAAGAATTTTAAAGGGCATTCTTTATGTTTTGTGTGTGTGTTATAGTGTTGAACTATGATTTAACATGTGCTCTTACCTCTAGGATGATGCTTCCTCCCCAGGAGACCTGGTCATCACTGATACAGGCGGAGGTATTGACAAACTATAGTGTTATAGTGATTCTCATTCCCTTTTATAAATAAACCCCTAATTTGTTTTGAGTTAATATTAAGACATTGTTAGTCATTAGCAGTGTGTTTGTGCAGAAGGAGGTTCTGTATTAGATGGTGGCGGTGGGACTTTGGGTGCTGGCTCAGGGATGTACTGGCCCTCAACCTCTGCGCTGACGGCCCGACTGCGGCGTCTGATCACCGCATCTCAGCGCTTCACCAAGAGCAGACAGATACTTCAGATCCACCAGACACAGCAGACCATGACCCCTGCCCTCTACCCTCTGCCCCCCATGCTCAGCGACACACTCAGTCCCAAAATTGCTGCTAAAATTGAAAGACAACAGCGGTGAGAGATTTTAGTTAACATCAGCTGTAAAGGCTGGAATACACTACTTTTTGCACAGAGTTTTTTCCCTCTAACGTGAAGTGTGGAGGAGTCAATGCTAGTTGCCTGAAGTCTGAGCCAGTCTGCAGATTTTTGGCAGCTGGAGTTGACAGATTTCACAGAAAATCACGTAGCGTATGATGGTTATGGTCTCTCTTTTTTTTAGGCTTTAGACTATGATTCCATCCAGTCGGAGGATATCAGACATGTTTGATATTTTGAGCCGATTTTAGAATACATTGTTTTCATTGTCAAGTGTCTCCTAGCAATGAGATGCATGTTTCTGTGTGAGTTTGTTGTGTTTGGAAAAGCTTGAAAGCATGGTAGTGTGTGATCCTTAGTTGTTTAGTTTGATGCCCAGTTTTTCTCTGTAACCATTTATAAAGTCTGCAAGTGTAGGATTCCTAGTGTTTGAAAATCTCTTCAGATTTTAAAAGTCATGTAGTGTATTCCAGCTTTAATTCGACTTAAGAATGCACAAGTATGTTTTTCTGCTGAATAATGCTTGAAAAATCTGTTTAAAATGATGTAAACCCACATGAGATCATGTGACCTAGAAAAAGCTGTTTGATTTTACATAAAATGGGCAGCTTCCCACATGATCAGCTATTTAACAGAGTTAATGAACAGAAATATCTGAAATACATTTCATATTCATGGAAATATCCATGACTTGCATTTAAGGTGAAAAGGAGGCAAATATAAACCTGAAGTTCTTTGTGTGAGCCAGTCACTTTTTATGAATTGATAATTTTTCCATTTTTCAATAGGTGGACGCGTAGAGAGGAGGCAGATTTCTATCGTGTGGTTTCAACATTTGGGGTAGTGTTTGATCCAGATTTGGGCCGTTTTGACTGGACCAAGTTCAGAGCCATGGCTCGACTGCACAAGAAAACTGACGAGAGTCTACACAAGTACCTGTGTGCCTTTATTGCCATGTGCAGGAGAGTCTGCCGCCTACCCGCTATAGAGGGAGGTCAGTGCCACAAACATCTAAACATGCACACATACTAAACTTAGTTTTTAAGCAAGTCTGCTGTACTTTTTCATCATCAGTTTTGTCTACTCTCTCCTCAGATATGGTGGATTCCTCTCTTGCTATACAACCTATCACAGAGGAGCGTGCCTCCCGTACCTTATACAGAGTGGAGTTGCTGCGGAAGATAAGAGAACAGGTGTTGCGTCACCCGCAGCTTTATGAGCGTCTCGCACTGTGCCAGCCAGGACCGGATCTTCCAGTGTGGTGGGAAACAGGATCCCATGATCGGGATCTTCTTCTTGGGGCAGCCAAACACGGAGTCAGCCGAACAGATTACCATATCCTACGTGACCCGGATCTCTGCTTTATGGCGGCACAGAGGAACTACAGCCAGAACAAGGGAACTGCAGCACAAGTCCAAGCCCAGAATCAGACACCTTCACTGGGACAATGTCACATCCCAACCCCCCTCCAGCACATTCAGGCTAAAGAGGCTTCTGCTTCACCACTCCCAAACCAAACTGAAATAAAGGAGGAGCCACTGTCAGAGGGAGAGGAAGAGAGTGGAGAGCAAGATCCCAAGATGGAGACACCCTCTATCAGACCACCAACACCTTCAGGAGTGGATGAGAAAGATGACATCCACAAAGCGGGAGAGAACGAGAGCCGGATGGTGGCAGCCAGAACAAAACCGCTCACTCCAAACTCAGTAACTCGAAAACAGAAGAAACTGAGTAAGCGGAGCCGCAAAGAGGCCAGGAGGGGGTCGGGAGCAGACTCAGACGGCTCCTCATCCAGCTCTTCGTCGAGTTCTTCATCAAGATCTTCTTCCTCATCCTCGTCTTCGTCACGGTCTGGATCAAGTTCCTCGTCTTCGTCTTCCTCCTGTTCTTCAGGCTCTTCGTCTTCTTCATCATCATCCACATCTTCAGAAGACAGTGACAGTGAGGAGGTACCAAAGAACGGTAAGTAGTTATCTGATTAACTTAAATAGTACGTTGTAGACTTTCTACAGTAACTGTAGAAAATAACTAGATAATAGTGATAAGAAATGTTTCTTGAGCATCAAATCAGAATATTAGAATGATTACTGAAGGATCATGTGACACTGAAGACTGGAGTAATAGCTGCTGAAAATGTAGCTTTACCATCACAGGAATAAATAATTTAAAAAAATATTAAAATAGAAAATGGTTATTTTGAATTGTAATACTGTTTTTACTGTATTTGTAATCCAATAAACGCAACCTTGGTGAGCACTTCTTTCAAAAATATTCAAAATCTTACCAATCCCAAACTTTTGAACGATATTGTATGGTGAATAGTGTATAAGGTTTTTTTTTAATGAGTGCATGTGTGTGCCAGTGCAAAAGTGATTTTAAGCGGTTTTCTTTGGGTAGAATGCAGTCCCAGTAACAACATTCAGGTGTCCATTCAGTTCACTCACTAATGCATTAATCAGTTCTGAGAGTCATGAGTTTTAAAGCATGCCCAGAGACTATTTTACGAGAGAGAAATGCTTCATTCAATATGTATATCTTCAGTGTGGGTTAAAATGGGAAAGGCTTGTGTAGTGCATACTGCAGTGTACATCATATATACTGCACACTGCCTGCTATTTCTTAAAAATATGTGAAGCTTTATGTAATAGGCATTTAAACCATAATATGCTACAAAGCTGTGACATGTCTTCATTGTTTAAATTCAGCAAGCGGCATTCTTTTGTCATCTCTGAAATAAATAGTTGTTTTAATCCAGTTAAAAATGCCCTGTCTGGCAGTCTAGTCAAATGAGTCAGGAAAGAGACTAATGTTGTTTCTGGTTCATTTATCACACTGAAAATGGAAAGTCAGGTTGAGCGTTGAGTACATTTTCACAAATGTAGTAGGTTGTCTGGATATTCTGTACATACAAAAAATTGCAGAGTTTTGAAGTTTGAGTTTTGCAAAATGTGAAATGGATAATGTTTAAAGTGTGCTTGATCAGTATGACATTGATGGGTCTGTCTGTATTCCGGTAGCATCAACAGTGCCTGGTGTTAAAGGCTTTGACGAAGACAGCGTTGCCTCACTCAACATTACACAAGATGACATGCAGGACAGTCATGTGACCAACGGTATCTCTAACCCTCCCCACCCTTTCCAGGGAGGTTATATGCTTGCTGCCTCCTACTGGCCAAAGGTGAGTAGTCCAGGCCAACATCTTGTGCCAATTCCTCTTTTCTGGTCTTGCTCTGTCAATGTTGTATCTTAGTTGTATCTAGTTGTGGCTCTGTCGCTGTAAGAACGGTATCATTTCATTTATTAAAAAGTTATAAGCATACAGAAACAATATTCTGCTTTGGAACATGGTTTTTCTCTACCCCACCACAATCATAAAGTTCCACCTTAAAGTACAGTACTTAGTTGTAATGTCCTTACATTACTATTCTCCACACATTGCAGGACCGTGTCATGATAAACCGTTTGGACAGTATATGTCAGGCAGTGTTGAAAGGGAAATGGCCAGGGGTTCGTCGTGCATACGAAGGCAATGCAGTGACTTCTTTCTACACCACCAAACTCCTGGACAACACATCCACGCTCACAGAAGACCCTTCAGCCTCCCCTCAGGGTTCAAAGGTGAAGAAGCATGTTGCAGACAGAGAAAAGGAGTTCTCAGTCAAAATCAATGACGTATGTTATTTTACGTTCTCCCCCACAAATGCCGATCTGCAGTGTCATTGCAGTGCTTGGCATGTTTTGTTTGGTCTTCCCCCTTTTCCTCTAGTATTTGTTTCTTTCTTTCTTTCTTCCTTTCATTTGATTTTGCCGCTTTAGTTTCATTTTTAGTTTACATCCTCAGAGTTTTTGCTTTCTATATCTGTCTGGAGACTAACGGTATATTCCTGTGACTGTTGCTGGGATCGAATCAAATCTGCTACACTGAAGTTGCAACATTCACCCATTTAAACTAAACCCGGTGCACAAAATCAGTCTTAGCCTCTGTGCTCTGTCCTTGCTTTAAAGGTGAAGTGTGTAATACTAATTTTATCATATTCATTGTATTATTATACTTTATTATTTTTATTATATTAATTAGTACTTTGTTTTAAAAAATATGTTTTACTATATTGTTTTACTATATTTTTTATTAAATAAATTCAGGGCTGGTGAGCATAAGAGACTTGTATACATTTCTATTTTTAATGAACAGATAGTTCTGGCTGAAATATTTCTTATTAGCTGTGATAATGTTGCTAATATCAGACTGGTCAGGATGCTCAAACAGACACAGCAATGTTTTGATAAAACCAACTTGTGAGAATCAACCTATGAATGGTTTACTTAATTTATTTGATTGTATTTTTTGGAAATTAAACTGAGAATAGAAAAAGTATTTGTGCACCTAAAAGATTACACACATTACCTTTAAGCCCTTTGACTTTACTGTGTTCCTGTGTTACCTCAACCCACTAGAGACTATTTGTATAAAACTGCCTCTCTGTGTAAAACCTGTTGTCATTTAAGAACCTCATATGGGTGTTTTTTATCTGTAAAACCTGCCCTGTTAGCAATGTGTCCTTAACCTCTGACCTTTGGCCTTTGACCTGCAGCAGGAGGGCAGCCTTAAACTGACCTTCCAGAAGCAAGGTTTGCCTCTGAAGCGCCCCCTGGAGGGCGAGGAGGGACCTCTTGCCCAGCAGCAGTACTTAGCCCGGCTACACGAATTACAGAACGCGTCTGAGACCAGCCTAGCAGATTACACCAAAACACAGAACAGCTATCCACAAGGTAATGTACAACCATACTTAAACAAATACCTGCTTTACCCACTAACCACACCACACTGTATATAACGTGCACTGCTGGATGATACTAAAAGTGCATGTTCTTTGTGTTACTGCAGTACTGCCAGAGCAAATGCAACTGAATGGAGTTATAGATGGACAGCCGGTAATGAAGAAGAAGAGAGGACGGCGGAAGAATGTGGAGGGGATGGACCTGCTGTTCATGAACAGAAACAGGCCTCCTCTGATGGCAGAGCAGGTTTGACTTGCATATGACCTTTTTTTTTACTTTTCATTTTATATTCAGAAATCTAGAAAGTTGGCATGCTTCAGTATCAATAAGGCGAATGT
>NW_015634459.1:292052-302498 GCF_001515625.1 Sinocyclocheilus rhinocerous
GACTCACTTATGACCTTTTTTTTTTTTTTTACTTTTTCATTTTATATTTAGAAATCTAGAAAGTGGCACACTTCAGTATCAATGAGGCAAACGCATGACCTACATTTGCAGGCTCCTGCTGGCTGGAGTGGCAGTGTTGCCAGTACATCCGCTCCCCCTGGACTGAGCACACCTCAGGGGCTTAGCACCCTTGATACAGATAGTCGCGTTCCCGTCATTAGCCTCAAAGATGGGACGCGACTAGCTGGAGAAGATGCTCCAAAACGGAAAGATCTTGACCAGTGGCTAAAAGAACACCCAGGCTTCGTGGCAGATGTTGGAGCTTTCATTCCTGTAAATACCATTAAAAAAATAAACAAGTTATCCTTTCAGATGGCTGTTCGTAAGAATAAGTTTCTGATCATAACTTTTTTGCAGAGTGCAAACAAGCCGCAGTTTCAAGATGACAGACCAAAACAGAAGAGACATCGCTGCAGAAACCCCAACAAAATTGACATCAACAGCCTGACTGGAGAAGAGCGAGTACAGATCATCAACAGGCGAAATGCTCGCAAGGTAAGTATGTGATGGCTATAGATTTTGTGGACAGATTTTTTTTGGTGTTTGTAATTCTTGTTTTATATTTCTTTGTTCCAGATTGGTGGTGCATTTGCTCCTCCTCTGAAAGATTTAAGCCGGTTCCTGCAGGAGAATCCAGAGTATGGGGTCCCACCAGAGTGGGCTGACGTTGTTAAACAGTCTGTGAGTAAAAAGAGAAACATTTTCCATTCCAAATACAGCGCAATAACATAAATTAGAAGTGTCGCAATATACTGGTATGACAATAACCATAGTATTTTAAAAAATAAATAATATTGTGTTAGTACTACACATAAGATAATATTGTAAATAATCCAGCACCGGGTAATGCTGGCTACCACCTGTCAGAAAGAAGACAACTACACAGTGTGTAGCTACTGTTGCCACACTAAATCACGTTGAAGGAGACATTCTACCCACACCCATAAAAGTAAGCTTGTCAGTGTGGGAGTTTTTTGGATTTCATAAAAAATTTGTGGTGTTAGTCACCCCAGTCTGCAGGAAGTGCCGATCAACACTAAGTTCTTTTTGTACAGTTATGGTTACAACCTCTGGCCACAATAATTGTGTAATGAAAATGATGACAGCCCTAAAATATGATTATAATTTTACAAAACCTTAAGGAAACATTAAACTCCATATATTAACTAAAACTTTATGGATTTTTTTTCCTACTTACATAACAGATGAATTTGTGTTTCCAGGGTTACCTTCCTGAAAGTATGTTTGACCGCATCCTGACCGGCCCCATCGTTCCTGAAGAAGTGAGCCGAATTTGTGGTGTTAGTCACCCCAGTCTGCAGGAAGTGCCGATCAACACTAAGTTCTTTTTGTACAGTTATGGTTACAACCTCTCTGTCCACCTTCATACACTCATATTTTGAGTTTTTCAGTGGCCAAAAAATGAGAAAACGCTAAATGAATTTGGCTGATAGCAATATATATATATATATATATATATATATTATATTTCTATAGTTGTCGTAATATTAACATTATCGTGGATTCTTTTGGCCACAATAATTGTGTAATGAAAATGATGACAGCCCTAAAATATGATTATAATTTTACAAAACCTTAAGGAAACATTAAACTCCATATATTAACTAAAACTTTATGGATTTTTTTTCCTACTTACATAACAGATGAATTTGTGTTTCCAGGGTTACCTTCCTGAAAGTATGTTTGACCGCATCCTGACCGGCCCCATCGTTCCTGAAGAAGTGAGCCGACGAGGTCGACGTCCCAAAAATGCTTTGGCTAAAGCAGCCACTGTGGCCAGTCCCAGTGCCAACGCCGCCCTGGGGCTCAACCCACTCCTAACAAACGGCCTCCTCGCCGGGCTGGACCTGCCTAGTCTTCAAGCTCTTCAGCACAACCTCCAGAGCCTCCAGTCTCTCCAACTCACCACTGGCCTCATGGGACTGCCTCACGACCCCACCAACATGGCCGCCATGTTTCCGATGATGCTGTCTGGAATGACCGGGCTGCCGAACCTCCTCGGAATGAGTGGTATCCTTGGAAAACAGGAAGCGGCGGGTGTGGCTTTGACGAGCAACGAGGACAGGAAAAAGAAGACACACCCAAAGGGCCGGCTGAGACTTTGAGTCCGAATGGCAAAGCGGAAAGGACAGAGGGTCAAAGCTCCAAAGCCACCACCTCGATGGCCGCCAACACAAATCAAACAAGTGCTTCTGCTTCAGGCCACTCACTGGCCCTCAACCCCCTTCTCCTCTCTAGTATGTTCTACCCAGGGATGCTTCTTACTCCAGGCCTTAACCTGCCTGTGGCCAATCAGCCGCAAGCTGCAAACACTCAGCCAACCCCACCGCTGCAAACTGCTGCCTCTGAAGCCACGGCCCAGCTGCCCAGCCACTCAGAGGACAAAGACAGCGATGATGGGGAGGAGCCAGACGAAAAGAAGGATACCAGTGGTCCAGAGGGCTCGGCCAAGGCAGAGTCATCCTCCTCCGGGTCCGACAGCTCCTCCTCGTCATCCGAGGATTCCGATTCCAGCGACGAAGACTGAGTCTTTATACATGTATAAATAAATATTATATATTTATATACATCTCTTAGAAATGTATACATATAAACACATATAGGAGTTATCCTGCATTTACTACATCATGTTTTTGTTTCCATGTAAATATAATAAATAATGTGTTGTGTAATGAAGATGAAAAAACAAACAAACAGAAAACGGAGATCCTAGAGAAACAGAAATGAGATTTCAGTGTTTGTTTAGGTACAATGTCGTTTCGAAGAGACGTTTTGCATGTGGGAAAAGAAAAAAAAAACTTTGTGAAATTGTATTACACCATGATGTAAAATTGCAACAGACAAGAAGCAAAAACTAAAAGGCATTATTGTTATAGCTATGTCAGGATTTAATTTTATTAAAGAAATGAGGATGCTGTTGCTCATTGCAGAGCTGTATAATTAATATATTTTGTTTTGGGAGAAAGAACACATCGACTGTTTGGGTTTCATTTGTAAATACTTGAGCAGGATCCTGAACACACAGACTTCACAGAGCATACCTACAGATCCACAGCAATAACACACAGGCAGCTTATGAATGTCACTGAAGCTGTAGAGACCCTGCGTTCGTTCGTTCGTTCTTTCATTGATTCATTTATCCATCACACAAGTTCTTGTTCATTCACTTCTCTTGGGATTTGTGCATCTGTTTACTGTCCCAGACACACTGCATCCTGCCCAAGGTCTGTTCTTTCTTTACTGTTTCTATTATTTTATTCCTTTCTTTCCTTTCCATTTGTTTCTTTCTTCCTTTTTCTTTCTTTCTTTTAAATTCTCTTCATACAGCTATTTTACCCAAAGATTTGAGTTTTGTACATGGGTGCAGGCGATCCATCTTGCTGTACAGTGACGTCTACAGTGATCCAGACATTCTTTTAGGAATACATTCCTTACAATGCCTGAAATCGGTGTGCGTGCATGTTTCCGGCAAACATAACTCTTGGTTCTTTTTCAGACCACTTCTTTCACATCCATATATTCATGTTTCTTTTAGCGTTCAGACAGCACTGTGTGTGTGTGTGTGTGTGTGTGTGTGTGTGTGAGTGATGTTCTGTGCATATGAACACTGTTGCCTCAATTTGCATGAAAATCTATGTGTCCAAGGTCCTGTTGGCCTCACATATAAACCCCCTTGTGACAAACAGCAGTGCGTATAGCCTCTCTTTTCCACAGACTGCTACAGTATTGTCATATTAGTTGGTAAAATTGAGAGGAATTCAAGCATTTGCAGTAGCATTTCAGTTACTTGATCAGTGCGCATGAAGTCCTCAGAATTGATAGTAGGGTTGTTAAATGTTATAAAGGTCAAAAATCACACGTTCCTTTAGTCTGACAAAATACGTCTGTAATTTTGCAGATCCACGTAGTCGCCTCGCTGCTGTTAGGTGTAAATGACTGATCTAGAAGTGTCCTTATGCCATACTTCAGTGTCTGTCCCTCATAATACGTCGCAATCCAGCACCTCGGCCAACACGATGAACCTCATTGGCGTTTTGAATCAGGACGTGTATGTGATTTGATTTCTGTTACATGTGCTGATGTGCTTGTTCTAGACTGTTAGGCTCATTTGATTCATGCGAGTCTCTGCTGCGTCACGTTAGTTCATATTCAGGTTCGGCTACTGAAGTATTTCCATTTGTGATGCAAATTTCTTCGGGATGCACTGCACAATGCAACTCTCTTTGCCTGTCTCACTAGTGAACACAATTAATGGTCTTTCCAAGCATGTTTGATTTCATTCATGTTTTCACACAGATGCCCTCTCTCTTATCTCTCTGAGTGTAATTTTGCCTCATTAGATGTTCTGAATGCCATCTCCTCTCCACTGTGGCATCAGAGCTCCCTCTTTCCAGTTAGTTCGTGCTGAGCCACGCACTTTGAAACTGTGTACAGGTATTGCTGCTTTCCACTTCTTCCCAAAACCGCACATGAAACTTATATAGATCCTCTTTTTTTGACAGCGTTAGCATCTCATTTAACTGAATGATGTTCTGAGAAGAATTGCAGGTTTGACTGAGAATTGGACATTTATGTCGATTTTCTTTCTTTTTTTATCATATGTACATTAATTCAATATTTTGGTTGTATTTCATGTTGCATTATGAACCGCTGGACTACTGACCAGAATCAGGGCAAGATTTGCCGTTGTGGCACAAAGACAATGACATCCATCATGCAACAGCAAATGAAATAGAAATACACTACTGCAAATAAACGTTTGTTTTCAATTATGTGAATGATTGAATTGACAGACTCATATGTTTCCATGGCTTATTTTGTTTCATATTTTCAATATTTTGGAAGTAAAGCCCCTCCCTTTTTTTTATTTTTTTATTTTTTTTTTGCTAAAATGTGTTTTTGGACAGCTGCAATACTTGCAAGTTGTGGCCTGTGTAGTCAATTAATGCTTCTTGTAGTGCAGGATACATGTCTTAAAAAGTTTGTAATTTATTGAATTACTTTCTATGAAGTTCTATAGAAGAAATTGAGGTTTAATTATTTTTATTAAACATATTCTGACTCTACAGAAAAAAATCTTGTCTCATGTGAAATTTGTCAAATGTATTTGTTTGTTTTGAGCTGAAGCACCAGTTATTAAAATCTAAAACTGTCTAAAATAAAAAAAATCTAAAAATGTTTTTATTAATCTGTGATGATAAACTGACCTTGTTTGATTGCGGTTGTAATTTCAAAGGACATCAGCTACCAATGGTATTGACATGGACAACACAGTGAACAAATGCCCAATAAGTGAATCACATTAAAACACTTGTCAGGAACAACAGCACAGATGACTTGTGATTTGTGATTGTGACCTCATCAAGCAAAATAATACACATTGTTACAGGGCTTGGACAAAGTAATGTTAACCATTATTATAGGGGTTAATATAAATTGTGTAGGCTACAATTTTGACTGTGTACACAAAGCTTGGCTAGACTTCATGAAGAAAAATAGTGGGTGAAAACATGAGAGTGAATGATAGGGACATTAAACACTAAGAAGGACTGTGTCCAAATAACACAGAACTACTGCAGCAAAAGTGACAGCAAATCTCAATATTCACCTGGAAGATCCTGCTTCCAGGAAAACTTCACAAAGCCAACATTCATGAAAGTGCTGCAAGTGATAAAATTTGAATCACAGAAACCAGTGCTAAAAAGTGAAAAAGATGGTGTCATGATCATAAAACCTGGACAAAACTATAAACTATATGCTATAACTAGAGAAGACTGTGATGTGGGTTGTGAGAGTTGAGCATGGTGACATTTGGCTACTTCCATGTTTCTGAAACTTGGTACAAAGAAAATGAATTAGTGAACAACACGAGTGGTCCTGATAGCACAGTGGTTTCTCTCCCTCAGGATGTTTGTAATCTGGAGAGAGATCTCTACAGCTGCACCTCTGCCAGTCCCATCAGAAAACAAACAGACCTGCGTGATGTTACACACCTGTATTCCAGTGGCGTCCCGTCCATATAAACTGCGAATGCTCCGCATACCCAGGCCATTTGAGAGAATAAATTCACGGGATAATTCATATAAACATGATTATAAATTGATCCCTTGTCATTTGAAATGTAATTTAAAGAGTTAGGAATAAGTACGTAAAATTATTTTTTTGCCAAACGGCAGTAATTTTCTGTAAATCTGTCAGTTGCGGTAGCTTCCGGGCGTGCGGATTCTCTGCAGCTTTCTCGCCTCCGCTCTGTTGCTATGACTCGTCAGGATTATAGCGCGTTCTCAGTGATGTGCTGGTCTGCGGCAGATTTAATGCGCGAGGTAAACTGTTCTTGAAGTGCTCGCTCAAGCGAAAAAATGCGCTGTTGCTGTCAGATCTCGATTGCCGATAATCACATTGTGTTTGATGCAAAACCAACTCGACTAAATCAAAAGAAAAAAAAAAAACACTAACTGTATATTTTTATTTTCTCAAGCAAAGCAAATTTTCAAAGTCCACTGAACAACTTACATTTTTGGTCATAGACAATGTATGTTGAAGATACAGCCTACGTTATTGTCAACGTTATTGCCTAAGCGGTAAATTAAAAAAAAAAAGTTTATAAAAACGTGGGCTATTTAAAATTTTAATAATAACAAACATCATTTCCTCTTCAGGAACTCGAGCTGCGTCGGAAGACGCTTCGGGAACGCCCTTTAGCGTGACCCGTGTGTAATCAGACCAATAGATGGGCGAGACGTCACGGGCGGGTGACGTAATGACCAGGAAGCTATAAAAGCACGTGCGGTGAGACCAGCGTCAGCTTTCTGTCATTCAGCAAGCGCTCTGTGTGTGTGTCAGTTGTGAGTCTTATTTGGTGTTGTCTGTCCCATAGAAAATAAAGAAAAATAGGATACAATGTCAAAAGCACATGAAAAGAGGAAACACCAGTTAAGGGGCGAAGGTGGGCAGCGTTTCAGACTGTGTGTTCCTCCCTGCCCGCGTTTCATTACGGGTGGGGATACACACAGCCTGTGCGTTGTCTGCCTGGGAGCGGAGCATGCTGAGTCGGCTCTTGAGAGAGCTGACTGCCGCTCCGCCTGTCTTCCTCCGAGGAGGTTGATGTGGTGGGCATCGATGAGGATTCGCCCCCTCAATCGCCCCAGTATGAGGAGCTTTTGGAGGTGGTAACTCGTGCCGTGGCCAAATTAAATATCGAGTGGCCCGCTGAGAAAATGGCTGAGAAAAGTAAACTAGACGAGCGGTTTCTGCGTGTTAAGCCACCACCTCCGCGCCGGAGCCTGCCTTTTTTCCCCGACCTCCACACCGAGGTGTCGAAGTCGTGGGGAAGGCCATTCTCGGCCCGCCTATTCGTTCCCGCCTCCGATCATTATGGCGATGTGGCGGGGATGAAAGAGCGCGGTTATAAGACGATGCCCCGGGTAGAGCAGACGCTTGCGAGCTATCTGTCTCCCGGCGTGGCATCGTCTTTAAAGGCTCCGGCATTGCCCTCCAAGCCGCTGCGCACAACCTCAGCGCTGGTGGGCAAAGGGTACTCGGCAGCGGGTCAGGCTGGTGCGTGTCTGCACACCATGGCGGTGTTACAGGCGTACCAAGCCGACCTGCTGAAGGAGCTAGATGAGGGTGAGCAGGTAAAATCAGAGGATATTACCGAGCTCAGGAGAACCGCTGATTTGTCTCTCCGCGCCACCAAGGAGACTGCCTAATGGACGCCCCGCTTGCGCCTTCTGACCTGTTTGGCGACGCCGTCAATTCGGTCGTCGACAGGTACCAGGAGGCCCGTAAACAGGCGGCGGCATTCCAGCGGTTTCTCCCTCGCCGCTCTCTAGCTCTGAACCCTAGCTCTAGCTCTGCTCCCGCCCAGCAGCCCCCTCCGGGTACCGGCTCCTCATACAAAAACAGAGCGTGGCCTCGCGTACTCCCCCGTGTCGAGACAGCTGGGGCGAGGCGACGCTCTAGGTCGGGGGCCTCTAAGGCTAAGGTTTTGCGTATGCTCGAGTCGTCGCTTACAGTTGAAGTCCTTCTCTGGTTTTATTATTGTTTGCATGGTTGCAACGTTACTTTGCAATATTTTAAATACTTTTGGGTATTTTGCATGGTCTGTTATGTCACCCGGGTGGGAGTTTAAAGTCCTATTCACTGTGAATAAAAAAAATAATTTAGCTGATGCAGAGATATCTGGAGACATAGACCGGGGGAATCCCCCCATCTCCCCACCCTCTGATTACGTATCATAACATAACTACGTGTAAACCTTATTTGGCGGTTTTTACTTGGAAAACCAGCTATATTTTTCTTGCATTCGAATAACAATGGATAAACCTGAAATGATAGAAGAAGGATTGGAGATGAATTTCATTTACAAATAAGGTAGGAAATGTTCATACTTTTAAATCGATACCTGCCACTGTGTTTATTATTTGTCATCTGTGATCCCTTTTGAGCTTTGAGTGTCCTAAGTGGGGGTGGGATCTTATCACTCAGCATACCAGGTTAAAAAAGTCACCGCTCGCCACTGCTGTATTCACACTATGATGATATGCACTCAACTATTCAGTGTTGTAGGCCAGGGGTTTTCAACCTTTTAGGACATGCGTGCGTACCGCACTGAGATGTCTTGGGCTTAAATGGCTTAAAATTACTTTAATGTTTAAACTGACAAGACTTAAAACACATGAGAATGAAAAACTTTCTTGAGGAAGCAGCACTGGCCTGATCGTTAAGATAGTTTTGGGGGGCTAAGGTGACAGATAGGGGGCTGAAACCCACCTAAAAAGGGTTTAGAACCGCCCCTGGTATAGCGTGCGTAATTATACTGAAACATAAATATATAACCAGTTTACCTGATTCAATGTGATGGCTGAGGCTGTTTCTGAGATAATAACATGCCAGTCCGTGGTTGGATTTCCGACACGGCTAATCGTAAATCATCGTACACTGTTGCGCCCCCCTGGGTTGAAAACCGCTGTGTAGGCTACATCAACCATAAGGGAAATCAAGTTGTTGATTACTACAGACAAATGAGGCATTAGACACAATGTCATAATTACTTGTTTGTTTCATTTTTTCCCTTTGCCGTTTTATATCAAATCAATCATATCTGATAGCACAATGTAAATATATATTTATGCAGACCAGTTGCATGTTACTGAGAGAGAAACATTTTTTAATTTTCACACTAACATTACTCTAATAGCGAGTTAAAATAAGGTCTTTATATTTTCCAGATTTTATTAGATCTATTATCAGATATTGCCAGATATAATATTTAATATTTATTTTTAATATTTAATATTTGCTTTGGCTTCAATACAGTAACAATACTAAAGCCAAATATTTAATTTTGTGTAGCATCACACTTTTTTTTCAGACAGTATAAATAGGTCTTACTTATACTATACTATACATTAGCCTACCATTCAAATGTTTGGGGTTGGTTAATTTTTTTTTTTAATGTTTTTGAAATAACATGCTCAGCAATGCACACCAAAATATTATTATAAATTAAAATAATTGTTTCTATTTTAATGTATTTTAAAATGTAATTTATTCCCTGTGATGACAAAGCTGAATTTTCAGCAGCTATTACTCCAGTCTTCAGTGTCACATGATCCTTCAGAAATCATATGCTGATTTGGAGCTCAAGAAACCTTTCTTATTATTATCAATGTTGAAAACAGTTGTGCTGATTAATATTTTTGTTTAAAAAAATCATTCTTTGATGAATAAGAAGTTCATAAATATTCATTTTGTAATGTTATAAGTTTATTTAATGTCACTTTTGGTGAAAAAAAATGCTAACAAACCTTTAAATGATATAATGCTGATGTATATAGAGCAGCCTTTTTATTTCAAGAAGAGTATCATCGTCGTCCTTGGCTTAAAACATTTGAAAACCCCTGACTTGAGTCAATCTAACAAGTCTATCTAGACTAGGGTGACCATATGTGCCATTTCCCCAGGAGGCGTCCTGGCCAGGATTTGTTTTGGCTTTGTTTTCCTGTTTTTATGCTTGCTGAAGGTAATGATCGAAAAGTAGTTTGACCAATAACATGCAAGCATTGTACATAATGGACCAATCATGGCGTGTGAGAAGGTGGGATCTACGGTCAAAGCGATGCAATTACGCGTACATATTAGGTGTGTTCGACTTAAAAACAGCACGGCTCAGACCGATCAGTGTTTGACATCAAAGTACCTCGAGACCGTTTCGAAAGCATAACGGTCTGTATGGTACTTTGATGTCATACACCGATCGGTCTGCACACGCAAACAAAGCCAAAACCTAGATATTTTAGGCAATATAGAAATCCTGGCCAGGACACATCCTGGGAAAATGGCACGTATGGTCACCCTAATATA
>NW_015634459.1:303449-305503 GCF_001515625.1 Sinocyclocheilus rhinocerous
GATGCGTCCTTGCCAGGATTTGTTTTGGCTTTGATTTCCTGTTTTCATGCTTGCTGAAGCTAATGATCGAAAATTAGTTTGACCAATAACATGCAAGCATTGTACATAATTGACCAATCATGGCGTGTGAGAAGGTGGGATTTACGGTCAAAGCGATGCAATTACGTGTACATATTAGGTGTGTTCGACTTAACAGTGTTCGACTTAGCAGTGCGGCTCAGACCGATCAGTGTTTGACATCAAAGTACCTCGAGAGCGTTTCGAAAGCATAACCGTCTGTATGGTACTTTGATGTCATACACCGATCGGTCTGCACACGCAAACAAAGCCAAAACCTAGATATTTTAGGCAATATAGAAATCCTGGCCAGGACGCGTCCTGGGAAAATGGCACGTATGGTCACCCTAATCTAGACTATATCTATAGGGCATCTGAACATGAAACAGTAATTAATGAATCAAACATTTTGACAGGAAGTGCTACAACCTGTAAAATGAATCAGTGGGTCAGTGTTGTCATGTGCTGTGTAGATAATGCTCTGACTCTGTGGACAGAGATTAATGAAAGGGGCCTTTTCTGCTTGTCCAACCTGTCATTTGTTACCACGGACAGACGCTGGCTGACAGAGCAGCCGTGTTCTGTTTATCAGTAGTAACCATGTCTTGACACGCCATCAGGTTAAATGTCAACTCACGTTGCCTGGCAGGTGAAACACAAAGTCTGCAACAATCTGAATCAACAAACCTTGCTATCTGTGGCCATGCTGAAGTATGTTTGCAGTACCTGCACCAATGCCAACAGGAAGTTTCAATGTGTTGTCATAGAAATCAGAGCCCTGACTTCCACAACAGTGTTATAGGAAACGTACTTAGGCAGGAGATTGTACTGATGCACTTCTAAAGGGCACATTACTGCCTTGGACAATATCCGCTTATACTGAGATACTTCGTTAACTTTTTTGAAGTTTATTGTTTGTTTTTTTTTGTTTGTTTTTTTAAACTCCATACTGGAATCTCTGGACTGTATTATGGGGTGCAACTCAAGTAAAAGTAATCAGGTCATGGATCCATCCAAAAAACCTGAAGACAGACCCAAATCTGCCGACTCATCGGACAAAGAAGAAGAGGACAATGTCAATGAAATCTCACACACAGAGAATAATGAAGTGGAGACAGAAGACAGCTGATAATGCACATTTTGTTTACCTTCCTCAAGCTTCTATGGTAAGATCCACACATTTATGTTTTGACATATTTCTTTTCTCAACTTATAATATTGCACAATAATTTATGTATCTGCTCTAGTGAGAGACATGTCAGGAACTGTTGGGATGATATCAATATCATGCATTTAATCTTATTTTTTTATCTGTTATTTGCAGTTTCCATCCAGTCCAGCTGTGATTGGCTGAAGTTTCCAGGAGAGTGTGATGAGATCTGCACCAGCCTGTTACTTTACAGAGATGTTCTCATCTCATCATGTCATCTCTGTCCATCATAACTACTTCAATGCCTTCTTTCTGTATATATATATATATATATATATATATATATATTTGGTTCCTTGCATGTTAAGACTGTTGAGGAAAGTGCCAAAGATTAAAAACTCATTGTGATATTATTAGTAGATATTTTCTTATATTATTAGCCGATTCTATTAAGAATGTAAATAAATATTCTTATAAGAAATGAGAAATGCATTCTTATTTTTATTCTTATTTTATTTTTACACAAAACGCACACTCTTTAATTTATTAACATTATATGATAATTCAGTAAAGTACAGAATGGAAAGTAAAAAAATTAATTATGGAATTAAACTGTAATATCTTCCTAGACCACCAGATGCCTCTCTCTCTCTCTCTCTCTCTCTCTCTCTCTCTCTCTATTTAAATTTTACATTTAAATATGGTTCATTGACACGTTTGATAAAAACTGAACGTGTTTGCTGCAGAAAGACCGCGTACAATGAGAAATTGTAAAGTAAACGTGTGTAAACTACGTTTATTGTGTTAGACCAGGGGTAGGCAAGTTCGGTCCTAGAGAGCCGCAGTC
>NW_015634460.1:0-151 GCF_001515625.1 Sinocyclocheilus rhinocerous
CTAACATGAACTAACAATGAACAATATATTTTTAGATTATTTATTCACCTTTTTTAATAATAGTTAAAACTAACATTAAAATATCCATGTTCATGTTAATTCACAGTACATAAACTAATGTTAAGATACAACTTTAAATTTTAATAATGTA
>NW_015634460.1:209-1566 GCF_001515625.1 Sinocyclocheilus rhinocerous
TTAACATTAATTAACATTAATAAATGCTATATAATTATTGTTGATGTTAACTAGTATAGTTAAATAATATAGTTTTTAACATTAGTTAATTCACAACTAACAAACTAAGTATGAACAACATATTTTTACTGTATTTATTTGTGTTATTAAAAAATTGTTTTTGTTAGTTCATGGTACAGTAACTGATGTACAGTAACTATACATTTTAATTAATAATGTAGTAGTCAATTTTAAACATAATATTAACTAAGATTCATAAATGCTATATAAACATTGTTCATGTTAGCTTATATAATGTTAAAAACTAAAACCTTATTGAAAAGTGTTACAAAAGTTGTATATATTGTTCTCTTTGTGTGTGTGTGTGTGTGTGTGTGTGTGTGTGTGAGTGAGTGAGAGAGAGAGGTACTGTTTGTGTGTGTGTGTGTGTGAGAGAGGGAGAGAGAGAGAGAGACTCACATTAATAAATGCTACATAATTATTGTTCATGTTAATTAACATAGTTTTATGTTAATAACTGAAACCTTATTGAAAGTGTTACCAAAGTTTTAAAAATGGTTGTGTGTGTGTGTCTTTATGGTTCGGATTAACTCTTTAATAGCCGTATCCCTTAAAACCAGACTGCCAGAGGGTTACTGTAAATGCATGTGCCCACTGTGCACCGTAAACTTAAACATCTCTTTAATCACCAGAAGAAAAAAAAATCAGTATTTTTTTTTTTTCCATTACAGCTTAAGAAATCTCTTAGGCCTTATCCTTTTCTGTCAGTTTTAGGGACAAAAAAATCCTAATACCACTTCATTTGTAGGGCACCGACAACATAATTTGGTAACACTTTATAATAACTGCACGCACGCCAACATAATTTGGTAACACTTTATAATAACTGCACACTATGAATCATTAGGTAAGCATTAGTAAATAGTCAGTTCATCCTTTCTAAAGGATTGTCCCAACATAAATAGTCATTAGTAAGCAGTTTATAAATACAGCCATAAATGCCTTGTTCTTGATTTATAAGCATATCTATTACAAAAAAGATTTAAAGGCACAGTTATTTTCCTAACAGAAATAAATAAACAAACACAACACAGAGGGATACATGACTCAGAAATATTTATTTAAAGATGCAAAAAATAAAAAATTGTACACTTGATTTTTTTTCTATGAAATGGCACAGGTTTCTTTTTTTTTTTCATCAAGTGAACAGTTGTACAGTTTCATTTTTTCAATCTTAAAAAAAATATTTTTGTGTTCTGTATCCCTCTGAGTTTGTGTTTGATTAACTTTTCTGTTTGGAAGATTAATGAGCTTTTAAATCTCCTTATATATAGATATAAATATATAGGTATAAACA
>NW_015634460.1:1596-1867 GCF_001515625.1 Sinocyclocheilus rhinocerous
TAAACAATCCTCACTTTAGATGAGCTCACAAAAATAGATGGCTGGCAGCTTCTAAATGTTTTATAACTACCTGACCTAATCATGAATTACAGCAGGAATGTGTTAATAAAGCATTCATTAACACACTGAGCAAATATTATCGTGTGTTTAAATAATAAGATTTATAAATGTATAAATGTAAGATTTATAAATGTACATTTAAATAGTTTATTAACCATTTACATTGTCTAAATTATCTTATGAACTCCTAAATAACTGGTTTGTAAATAAC
>NW_015634461.1:0-696 GCF_001515625.1 Sinocyclocheilus rhinocerous
GATGTAAGTGAAGAAATTACACACGGCTGTGATCTGTGAGGAGAGAACGCGCTTTATTAACCCGGTCCTGAAATAAGCATCTGAAAACTGCTTATTAAAAGTGCTTATGAAGAATGAGAGAGTATAGACACGTACTCGTGCTCTGCTAGACGGAGATATATAGTAGTAATTCTCTTTATCTCCCAGTTTGATGCGATGTCGGCAGGGGCGGGACATGCCGCTCAGCGCACATTTACTGTTCAAGCAAAAGAGAACACTGGTCAATAGAGCTGTCAATCAAACTACTAAACACTCGTAACAGCCAATAAGATACAAGCCCAGCAAGAAACAAACACACAGAAAACCTGTTCTTCAGTTCTGTGAAACTAATTACTTTCAACATAAACGTTTCTAACACTGAAACCTGAAGACACACAATTATAAATTAAATATATAATAATTAATAAATATTATATAAATTATACAAAGTGAGATGCACATTGCAAGACAAGGGGTTTTCGCAAAAAATAAAAGTAAATAATTGAATTATGTGTTAAAAAATCAATTATAAAAATATATTTAAAATAGTGCTGTCAAACGATTAATTGCGATTAATCGCATCCAAAATAAAAGTTTTTGTGTACATAATATATATGTGTGTTATTATGAATATATAAATACACACACATGCATGTATATATTTAAGAAAAATATGTT
>NW_015634461.1:706-2738 GCF_001515625.1 Sinocyclocheilus rhinocerous
CATGTAAATATTTTCAAAATATATGCTGTATGTGTGTGTATTTATATATACATAATAAATATATAAAGTGCACACACATATATTATGTAAACAAAAACTTTTATTTTGGATGCGATTAATCGCGATTAAACGTTTGACAGCACTATTAAATAAAAATAATAATTCTCCGGACAGAAAACAATACGATGTGTTAGTGTAAACAGGATTTCATGCACATTTGGTTCTTGCATTGACTTACGTTTCTATGGGTGTCCGGCAACCGCTGTGAAAACAACCCCAAATCAAACAGTGATTAAAGTGTGATTAAAGTGCGACTTCCCAGATCAAAGTGCAATCGTTCTGATTCATGTGTATTTGTTGCCCCCAAAGCAGGCAGAATTAAAGAGGGTCCCACACGCTTCATGCCAAATCAAAGGCATTTAACTTTGATCTGGACTTATCAAAAGCGGAAGCCAGGTGAAGCACTCTAATGGCGCTTTTCCACTGCGTGGTACGACTCGGCTCGGTACGGCTCAGTACGGCACGGCACGGCTCGGTTTGGCTCCGGTTGGGTTTCCACTGCAGCTGAAATAAATGAACTTTTCCACGACATTCTAATTTATTGAGATGCACCTGTATATATATATATATATATACACACACACATACAGTATATATATAAAATCATGTATTTTATTTTATATATTTTTAAGGAACAAATAAACAAACATTAATACTTAATTAATTCCTCCAGAAAGAAAATAACTGGCAAAATATCTGTTCCATTACACCAGATGTTTTATTTTTTCTTAGGTAGCTAGTTAGACTGTTTAGTTAACTTTAACTAACTTGCTAAAAATGCAAAGTGCATCATGATTTGCATTCTGTCAAATTTGAAAAGAAATGCAACAATGCTCACATAACTTCATTATTAGCTTTCACATCATTTTTTTATTTTTCTGCTTGAGTTTTTAATTGGATTTGTCATTATATAAATAAAAGATGCATAATGCACATTATCTGAAGAAGTAAATCAGCATTTTTATGAGTAAAAAGAGAGCAAATTGATTCTGACACATGCATGATTCTTCATGATTCCTTGAATTTGTCTGATTGGCCAAAAGCGTGAAAGAAAGTGACTGATGTGTTTTGTTTATATAGATTTATCCATCCATGACTCACTTGGGTCCTCCACATTCGAGGGCTTTGACCGTGTGCAGAGACGACATGGCGACGGGCTCGATGGTGAGAGAGTTATTCTCCACTGCGCACTGGACCGACTGAGACAACTGTAGGAAAAGAACAAGAGAACGTCAGAGAGAGAAAACAGACGATCAGAGGAAGACATGTGTGCTCACACACCTCAGAGCAGGTGAATGAAAGACATGGCCCGATATCTTCTCTGTACACCCTGCTGATGAACGCTGAGGAGCGATCCAGACTGGGCGCCTCCTTCCACGAGAGGAACTCTGCGAACAGCACCGAGTCCAACTAGATAAAAGAGAGAGAGAGTTTAGCTTATCCTGCTTAAAGGGATAGTTCACCCAAAAATGAAAATTACCCCATGATTTACTCACCCTCAAGCCATCCTAGGTGTATATGACTTTCTTCTTTCAGACCAATACAATTGGAGTTATATTTAAAAACATCCTGGCCCTTCCAAGCTTTATAATGGCAGTGAATGGGTGTTATTTTTCAACAGTCCAAAAGAAGTCCAATGACGCGCATCCATCCATAATAAAATGTGCCTCACACGGCTCCGGGGGGTGAATAAAGGCCTCCTGTAGCGAATCGATGTGTTTTTGTAAGAAAAATGTCCATATTTAAAATGTTATAAACACTTTTCTCTCACTTCTGCTAGGATGTATGCGTAGCGTAAGCGGCAGTGATTAGTGACGAACGCGGAACCGCAGAGGAGAGAGCAAAACAAAACGCCGGTCACAAATTAGAAGTACAAAACGAGGATTCGTAAAGAAAAATGTCGGAGGATTTCGATATAAGCCAAGAGGAGACTGGTTTTCCTTTGCTAAAGTAAGGAAACTTTGCTTCCTTT
>NW_015634461.1:3810-5741 GCF_001515625.1 Sinocyclocheilus rhinocerous
ACGGCTCCGGGGGTGAATAAAGGCCTCCTGTAGCGAATCGATGTGTTTTTGTAAGAAAAATGTCCATATTTAAAACGTTATAAACACTTTTCTCTCACTTCTGCTAGGATGTATGCGTAGCGTAAGCGGCAGTGATTAGTGACGAACGCGGAAGCGCAGAGGAGAGAGCAAAACAAAATGCCGGTCACGAATTAGAAGTACAAAACGAGGATTCGTAAAGAAAAATGTCGGAGGATTTCGATACAAGCCAAGAGGAGACTGGTTTTCCTTTGCTAAAGTAAGGAAACTTTGCTTTCTTTGCTCCTGATAACAAATGTTGGTTCTCGCAAGACTAGCATATCTCACTGGAGCTAACGCTACACCTACATCATCCGCCAGAATGGCGTTCTATTGCGAACAACAGTTAGCGGAAGTTAAAAATTACGGTTTATATAAATGTAAATAAATAATCGATTCGCTACAGGAGGCCTTTATTCTCCCCCCGGAGCCGTGTGAGGCAAGGATGTATGCGTAGCGTAAGCGGCAGTGATTAGTGACGAACGCGGAACCGCAGAGGAGAGAGCAAAACAAAACGCCGGTCACAAATTAGAAGTACAAAACGAGGATTCGTAAAGAAAAATGTCGGAGGATTTCGATACAAGCCAAGAGGAGACTGGTTTTCCTTTGCTAAAGTAAGGAAACTTTGCTTTCTTTGCTCCTGATAACAAATGTTGGTTCTCACAAGACTAGCATATCTCACTGGAGCTAACGCTACACCTACATCATCCGCCAGAATGGCGTTCTATTGCGAACAACAGTTAGCGGAAGTTAAAAATTACGGTTTATATAAATGTAAATAAATAATCGATTCGCTACAGGAGGCCTTTATTCTCCACTCAATTAATTAATGGTACTTTCAGAAGTCATTTCTTTTTCTTAAATGTGTTGATTGCTATTTTGTTTTGTTTCCCAGCGGAAAAAAAATTTATAACTAGCCAAGGTGGTTTGCTGGTGTAACCTGGGCACCACACTGGTGTTATTTTAGTAGTATTTATATATTTATATGCAAGACTAGCATATCTCACTGGAGCTAACGCTACACCTACATCATCCGCCAGAATGGCGTTCTATTGCGAACGACAGTTAGCGGAAGCTACAGATTACGGTTTATAAAAATGTAAATAAATAATCGATTCGCTACAGGAGGCCTTTATTCTCCCCCCGGAGCCGTGTGAGGCACATTTTATTATGGATGGATGCGCTTCATTGGACTTCTTTTGGACTGTTGAAAAATAACACCCATTCACTGCCATTATAAAGCTAGCTATTGCTATTTTGTTTTGTTTCCCAGCGGAAATTTTTTTTATAACTAGCCAAGGTGGTTTGCTGGTGTAACCTGGGCACCACACTGGTGTTATTTTAGTAGTATTTATATATTTATATATAGTATTTATTCATGTTTTTAATTAGTCTTTTTTTTTTTTACATTTTCTTTCTTTTTAGTATTTATTAATATACATTATTAATATATTTTTAGTAATTGTTATTATTATATGTAAAACTTTTTCATTATTTGTACTATTCATTTAAATATTTTAATAATAATTAAATATGTAAATATAAATAATTATTATATAAAATATTAATATCTTTAGTATTTATTAACATATCTAAGATAATATTCTTTTTAGTATTTAGTCATTTTTTTAGTTAGTTTTTATTTTTATATTTTCATTATTTAGATATTTATTAATATATTTTATTAACAATATTATTTTAATATGTATTGTATTATTATCTCTAAAAATATATCTAATATAATTTATTATTATAATAATATAATATATAATTGTTTTAGTGTTTATTAATGTTATTAATGTTCTTTTTTATATTTTTATTATTTTTTTGTATATATTCATATATTTTTATTAATATCATTGATATCATTGATT
>NW_015634461.1:6756-25611 GCF_001515625.1 Sinocyclocheilus rhinocerous
ATGGCTTGAGGGTGAGTAAATTATGGGGTAATTTTCATTTTTGGGTGAACTATCCCTTTAACCACTCAATTAATTAATGGTACTTTCAGAAGTCATTTCTTTTTCTTAAATGTGTTGATTGCTATTTTGTTTTGTTTCCCAGCGGAAATTTTTTTTATAACTAGCCAAGGTGGTTTGCTGGTGTAACCTGGGCACCACACTGGTGTTATTTTAGTAGTATTTATATATTTATATATAGTATTTATTCATGTTTTTAATTAGTCTTTTTTTTTTTTACATTTTCTTTCTTTTTAGTATTTATTAATATACATTATTAATATATTTTTAGTAATTGTTATTATTATATGTAAAACTTTTTCATTATTTGTACTATTCATTTAAATATTTTAATAATAATTAAATATGTAAATATAAATAATTATTATATAAAATATTAATATCTTTAGTATTTATTAACATATCTAAGATAATATTCTTTTTAGTATTTAGTCATTTTTTTAGTTAGTTTTTATTTTTATATTTTCATTATTTAGATATTTATTAATATATTTTATTAACAATATTATTTTAATATGTATTGTATTATTATCTCTAAAAATATATCTAATATAATTTATTATTATAATAATATAATATATAATTGTTTTAGTGTTTATTAATGTTTTGAATTAGCTTTTTTATATTTTTATTATTTTTTTGTATATATTCATATATTTTTATTAATATCATTGATTTATTAACATGTTTAGTATTTATAAATATTTCGTTATTTTACAGCGTTTATTAATATTTTGAATTAGCATTTTTTTATTTTCAGATTTCATTTTCATTTTTTTTCCTGTGTGCTTTTCGTCATTTTTATTAGTTTTTTAATATGTGAAGCTATTTAGCTGTAATTTATTTAAATGTTAGTTTTAGTAATTTCAGTACTTCGATAAACTTCAATAAAACTTACTTAAGTTAGTTGCCAAGACAGCATTTCTCATTTTCATTTCAGTTATTAATTTCATCTAATATTTTATTTTATTTCAGATTTATTTCAATTAACAAAAACTATTTTTATTACTTTTAGTTAACGATAACAACACCACGCTGATCAGACTGGTCTAGGATGATTTTACAGGAGTTCTGGGCGGGTGTCAGTTGATCAGACCAGCTAAACCACCTTAAACCAGGAAAGACCAGCAAACCACCTTAGGCTGGATTAAGCTGTTTTTTTTTTTTTTCAAAGCAAGAAAGCAAAATAAATTAAGTTCTATTTCGGAACCCTTTGTACCCTGTTGCCATGGAGACCTGCCAGGGTTGAGACACAGGTCACACAGAGCAGCTGACCAGGAATCAGACACACAGTATCAGAGAGAGGAGAACAGGAACTGCACAGATCAGAGAAATACAGACCCATGAGGAGGTGCAGAGGAGGAGGAAAACAGAGGAAGAACAGCAGGAAGTCAGTGATCAAACCCTCATCATGCAGCTACAGACTAAAACTAGTCCCTAGAAGCCCGTGGTCTTTTCCAGGAGTGTGTTTGCACACAGAAAGAGTGAGAACGCACCTTGCCCTGGGCCTCCTTCAGCTGCTTCTCAGCTGCCGCTTGTTTCACGTTGGCCTCTCGCACCATCTTATGGGCCTCCTAGAAATGAGAGATGAACGCACACAGGTTTGTGACATGAAATACTTTTGGGAAACAGACATGTCCTGTGTCTGACATGCTTCGAAAATTATTTTGAATAGCATTTTGCTAATGTTTTTATGCATGCAGCATTTTTAGCCAATTTTACATGAATGGTGAGACTACATTGAACATTTTTTAAATATTAAAATATAAAAATAAAAAATAAAATTACAATTATAAATAAATATGATTCATTATTAATTATAAAATATATTTTTAAATGTATTACAAAATTAAATTGTATTAAATTGTAAAATATGTTTTTAAATGTAAAAATTAAATTGTATTAAATTGTAAAATATGTTTTTAAATGTAATATTAATTGTAAGACTATATGAAATATTTTTTTTAAATTACAAATATAATTAGAAATTAAAAATAAAATTACAATTATGAATAAAAATTCATTATTAATTATATTATTATATATTATAATTATATAAATATATTAATTATAAAATATATTTATATTTAATAATTAAATTACATTAAACTGTAGATTTAATTGTGTGGCTCCATAAATCAACAAAGAAATAAATAAATATGATTTATTTTTAAATGTATATAATTATATTAATAAATTAATTATTATAAAAATTATTTTATAATTTATTACAATATTCAATAATATTAAATTGTTAATTTGTTTTACAATAAAAATTAATTTGTCACCACAACATCATTTAAAATGAGCTACTAGAGGCAAAATGATTACTAAAAAATTGATGACCAAAGATACAATCCCTTAAACTAAAATGTAATATAATGTCAGTCTTCATGGCACATGTGTCAGTCTCTACACTGATACACAATAGTCTTCTCTGTTCACTGTCAATCTACTGCCAGTGATGATGTCACATTAGTCCCGCCCACCTCAAATAGACTGGCGGTCAATTCCTCCAGTTCCTGCTCCAGCTGATTCCTGACATGAGACAGTTTGACACACTCCTCGTCTTTCAACTTCAGCTCCTGAAAACACAGACGAGAGTCTATAAAGCATATTTGAATAGAACCGATTTGAATGTTAAATAAACACCAGTCTACCCAAAAACACACAGCTTTTGGCTTCACCAGATGTTAACTGATGGACTGGAGTGGTGTGGATTATTGTGGTGTTTTTATCAGCTGTTTGGACTCTCATTCTGACGGCACCCATTCACTGCAGAGCATCCATTGCTGAGCAAGTGATGTAATGCTACATTTCTCCAAACCTGTTCTGATGAAGAAACAAACTCATCTACATCTTGGATGGCCTGAGGGTGAGTACATTTCAGCAAATTTTCATTTCCGGGTGAACTATTCCTTTAAAGAACCAAAGCACTGATCTGAAGAACCTACAAGGAAACCTCAAGAACCTTTTTACACCGAAAACTGGTTCTTGGCGCAGAATAGAACAGAATAGAATATGTGGCACCTTTTGTGCAGCATCCAGCTGCTCTCGGAGGAATTCTGTTCCTTTCTCCTTGATCTCCAGAGAGGAACTCCGCAGACGGGACATGTTGTACGTCTCTCGTCTGTGTGCTCCTGCCTCCTCCTCCTCCTCCGGGGGCATCTTCTCCCGCTGCCCCACATCACCCCCCAGTCCAGGCCTCAGATCTGGCTCCAGGTCTACCAACCTGCAAGATTCACCAATTCACAAAAACACGATATCAAAAATCCAAAAGGAATATGTTCAGGATGCATATTGGACATTAATTATTACATTTAAACAAAATGTTTCAAGGCTATAAAACTAAATTAGATCCCACTGTGATTCCTAACTGTCCTGTTGCCAGTGTTGGGGAGTAACTAGTTACATGTAACAGAATTATGTAATTTAATTACAAAATAAATGTAAATGTAATCAGTTACAGTTACTGAGAAAAATGTGTAATTAAATTACAGTTACTTATGAAAATGTTAACGATTACAAAGGGGGTTACATTTGAATATTTTCACACACACACACACACACACACAGATTAAATTACAGTGATTGCTCTAAAATATGAGACACCAATGTTTCAGGAGTTTAGGACACAGAATACGACACATGCTTAATTGATAACTGTTTTATTTCCTATTTGGGTTTATGTACACGCTTTATTTAAGATTAACTGTTTTTTTCCAAGGCATTGTTAGATGCCAGTGTCTCCAGTCATATAGCTATGCAAAGATTTGATTTCCAAAACAGTATCTAGCTATTAAACTATTTCTTGTTAATTGTTATGATTTTAAATCAGTATTTAACCTCAGAATGATTTCAAAGTAAAAAGAGGTGCTAAAGTCTGATTTTGTGGTGGCTGTGCTTTAAAGGGGTCATATGATGCGATTTCAATTTTTCCTTTCTCTTTGGAGTGTTACAAGCTCTTGGTGCATAAAGAAGATCTGTAAAGTTGCAAAGACTAAAGTCTCAAATCCAAAGAGATATTCTTTATAAAAGTTAAGAGTCAGCCACGCCTACCTAAAACGGCTCGTTCTAACACGCCCCCACATATCTACCCCCTTTAAAATTAAATGATTATAATCTTAATTCAAGTGATGAAGACTTTTGAAACTTCCCAACACTGCCAATATCCAAACAAGGACCATCTCCAAATTCCTTTTACAATATAAGAATAATCTAGTCATGAAAACATAACGCCACACCCTCCTGCATATAGTCTGACAGAGCAGTTAATGATTTCGTACACGATCAAAATCAGCACTGACTGAACTTCAGGGCGGTTTATGTAACTTTGCGCTCCGCGGTAGTCGCGGCATTTTCCGTCTGCGCTCCCCGCCCTTCCCCTCACCGCGCCCGGCTACAGGACTCCCGCGACCCGCGGTCACCGCGCACCGCACACCCGCTCGCGTCAACAGTAATAATGTGACAATCTAACAAAGTTACAGTGTTACAAAGTTGCAGCTCCGCTTTCCCGAAATGAACAGAGATAAACAGTAAGAAAAATACCAATAGATCTCTAGAAACTTTGAAGTTTTCCGAACCCGACTGAGCTCTACAGCTGAGATCTAATCCAGATAAACACTCCGGAATCCGGATCCGAGCGAGAAGTCCGTGATGTTTTGTTTTGGGTCGGACAGTTTTTGCAGACTTTCCTCTGAGATTGAGCAGGAAAAATGTCCAGCTGTCAATCAAAGGTCACATGACCGAGCGGAGGCATCCAGGAATCACGTGATACGCCTCAGACAAATAGTTCAGTGTAACTATTCTATTCTGTTCTATTCTATTCTGTATGCTATTTATGATTATTATGTTATTTTGCTCCTTTCTTTATGTGTTATGTTATTTTATGTTACATTGTTTGCTCAGTTTTAGTATGTTCCCATCCATGGTTCTGTTATGTTGCATATATAATTTTATGTGCTATGTTATTTTTGTTCTATTGTTTTGTATGCTATGTTATGTTGTATTGTTCGTTCAATTCTGGTATTTTATATATTGTTTGTTCAGGTCTAGTATGTTTCACTCTGTTATGTTGCATATTATGTTATGTTATGTTACATTAAATTGTTTGTTCACTTCTAGTAGGTTATGTTTGTTCCATTCTGTTATGTTGTGTGTTATGTTATGTTACATTGTTTGTTCAGTTCTAGTATGTTGTGTATGTTATGTTACATTAAATTCTTTGTTCAGTTCTAGTATGTTATGTTCGTTCCATCCTGTTATGTTATATTATTATGTTATGTTAAATTATTTGTTCAGTTCTGGTATGTTATGTTGGTTCCATTGTGTTATGTTTTATTTTACGTTACATTATATACATTATATATATTACATTTATGCGTTACGTTGTTATGTTACATTAAATTGTTTGTTCAGTTCTAGTATGTTATGTTCGTTCCATCCTGTTATGTTATGTTATATTATTATGTTATGTTAAATTATTTGTTCAGTTCTGGTATGTTATGTTGGTTCCATTGTGTTATGTTTTATTTTACGTTACATTATATACATTATATATATTACATTTATACGTTACGTTGTTATGTTACATTAAATTGTTTGTTCAGTTCTAGTATGTTATGTTTGTTCCATTCTGTCTGTGTGTTGTTATACGTTGCGTTATGTTGTGCTATGTTATGTTACGTTACGCTATGTTATGTTACGTTGCGTTATGTGAAGTTACGCTATGTTACGTTACATTATGTTACATTAAATTGTTCAGTTCTGGTATGTTATGTTGGTTTTATTGTGTTATGTTATGTTGTTATGTTTCATTAAATTGTTTGTTCAGTTGTAGTATGTTTGTTCCATTCTGTTATTTTGTTATGTTATGTTGTTTATTCAGTTCTGATATGTTGTTTGTTCCATTATGTTATGTTGCGTATGTTATTTTATGTGTTGTGTTTTGTTGAGTAAATTTGTTATATATGTTGTATTTTTGTTATATTATGTTGTTACTTAAATGTTCCTAGTTCTGATTGATTTTCACACATTGATATTGTGTGCCTACAGTTCTGCTCATTCAGCAGGATGCGTTTAAATCCTCATTATACATTCACAAAAATAATTGTGGGTGAAAGATTTTGCTCACCATTTAGCAGTTGTTCATAACATTAGACGTTATTGAAGTTAAATCTATAAAAAGCAAACAGAGTAATACTATGGTACTTTTTGTGGTGAAATCTTGACGTACCTCCCGACCGGGCATCTCTCTTTCTCTGCTGTATGCTGATCCGTAAAATCACCTTTGCCAAAAAATGTAGGTGACGAGTATACAGCTATCCCAGAATTCCCTGCCACCAGCACCTCGTACCCTGGAACAGACCTGGAGCGTGCAGGAGTTGAGGAGGAGAGCTGCACACGATGGATTCCTTCAAAGGCGTCCATCACAGAAAGTATATTCCCAGTCTAGCACCTCTTAAAAACACACACTCGCCGTGAGTGCACTCACTTCAGCTGCATTTCTCACAGCCAGCCTGTTAAATACAGAGAGATTAGATTCACATTCAGAGATTAAGACTTTGTAGTTTTTTTTCATGCATCACTGCTAAAGTTTCCATTCAGTTCATCAAAGTGTAACTAAAGCATTGCACCATAACCTAATGTTTGCAAAAATGTAGTTAAATATCTACCTAACATGCTCTCAAAGAGACAAAACTGGAAAGTATTTAAATATGAAAATGGATAAATACTCAGACTACAACTACAACATTTATTCTTTTTATACATAAAAGTATAAAATAATTATATATGCTGTAAACTGGAAATAAAAGTTATGACATTAATGATATGATAAAATGTTCAAAAAAATTTTGTAGTTGCTTTTGATATAGAAAGGGTGAAGTGTAAGTGTCATTTTAAAATGCGCCATATAATAGGATGTATCAAACGTCTCCGAGTCCTTCCCATGTCAAATACAATGACAGAACACAACAGAACAATCAGGCTTACCCCAGTGACCTAATGCGGCTTTTTCTCCACAGACTCTTCATGCAAAAGCACTTTCAAATACCCTACTCTCGTTAAATACACTCTCAGATGCTATTAGCATGTTTTGAGTATCTAAACAGTTGCAGGTCTTCACACTGGATGACACAAGTTGCACTGTCGTTCCAACCCTGAACGGAGTTCCAGCACTTGTGTTCAGGCATGGGTTAATGAAATGGGGCCACACGCAGAGGTGCATTTCCTCCACTAGAGGGCCCTACATAGTGCACTAAACACCCTGCTGAGGGCCTCTGTGATCAGAAAGTGTTTATTGGAGCCTAAACTCCACATGATAGATTAAGAAATGTTGATTTCCTGTGCATCTACATAATATTTACATTTCATAACTGCAATTAATACATGACTCTTTTAATGGAGAATGTGTGAGTGTTTGTGCGTGTGTGAGTTTTGAAAGATTTGCTCAGATTAACAAACCCCCCAGTTTTCCACAATGCCTCTTTGTTAGTGGAAAACAGATTAACAGGTCAAGTGACCGGAGGTGTGGGTGTCTCTGCTCGATCTTTCCCGTCTTTAACGGTTCCGGTAAAGACGTCAACTCCCAAAACATCACACGCTGTGAGTAGAGTTGCTTTTTTCTTACAGATACAATGTTTCAGGCCTACAGACAAGGAATGGAAAGCAGTTGCATTTGATATGATGGACGTACAGTCTGATGTTTTCTGTTTCTCTTTTAATACTTCTCACATTTGCTTCATTTGACCCATGCATTTGAATATAACTGGCTTGTTGCAATTAGTTTAGATGCTGATGCATGCTTACTAACATCTGATTCAGCCAGTGCTGAGCATGCATGCATGTGTTTCCTGGTGTAGATGTCCATGCTTATCATCTCTAATCAAGGTCAGTAGAGACTGTGATTGACAGGCTGTGAGTGGTCTTCCTGTCCAGCGATGACGGTGACATACTCACGGCGGGTGGCAGATGCGCGCCTGGGCACCTTTTATCGCCTGCTTCTGCGATGGAAAGGAAGCATCTACAAACTGTTATATCGAGAGCTGCTGATCTTCACTGTGATGTATGGCACCATCAGCATCACATACAGGTGAACACTGATTCTTCACTTTCTTTACTTGAGCCAAGCTTATAGTGATGGTACGATGGTAAAGTAATGGTGTTAGATAGATATACCATGGTGTTTTGATATGTATCATGGTATTAAAAGACAAAAGTGCCATGTTTTTAAGACATATATCATGGTAGCATTATCAAGTACATGGTATGTTCAAGAATACTGTGGTACTAATATTTACAATAGTAGTAGTATAGTATTTCTGGAAGTATGTTGGCGTAACATGTATATGAATTTCAGTAGCGCTGGTATATTTCAAAGTACCATGATTGATATCTTATTTGGACTTTATGGCATTACATATGGCATTGCCTACCATGCTACATGTCCAAAAACATGGGATTACCTTTGTACCATGTCTAAAAACACGATAATACCATGGCACTTTGATATACTATGGTGCTAATAAATTATATACCAAATCCATATACCATGGTATTTTCATATTTTGAATTTACTGCAAAGATGCAGTATGGTACTACCATGGTACATCCCTAAAAACATGTTACTACCATAGTACATGTTCAAAATGTTTCAGAGTACCATAATATTACCATCACTTTACCATGGTATTTTTTTTTTTTTGTAAGGACATGTACTTACTAAAGTACTACCATAAGGATTTGGGACATGGTACCATGACATTACCATGTTTATTTTTTAACGTTTACCATATTTAGTAGCACAGTATTGTTGAAAGTATATTGGAGTAACATGTAAATACATTTCAGTATCAGTGGTTGTACCATGGTACTTTTTTAGGTTTGAAATGTATATGGTACTCCAAAAGCTATTTCAAAGATTACCATGGTAAATAAAAATATATTAATACTATGGTATTTTAATATGTACCAGGATACTACAGTAAATGATTACCATATTTATATACCATGGCATTACCTGTCATGGTACATGTCCAAAAAACGTGGTACTTTGATATACTATGGTACTCAAGCGTGTATGTTTGATTTTGGGTATCATGTTTGATCAAAATTACTGCTGGGGACAATTTAGTAGTCACTGGATATCGACAGGGACATGTCCCGAGCATCCCTAATAAATTCTTCGCCCTTGATGGTGCTAACTGATTACCAAATCCATATGGTCAAGTTACTGCAAAGAATGGTAAAACTTTATTTTAAGGTGTCATTGTTACAGTGTAATTATACATTTAAGTACTGAGTAACATTAATTAACTACATGTACTTACTATATGATTAGGATTAGGGTTTGTCTTAGTGTTACTCGCATGTAATTATGCATAATTTATTGTTATTATAATAAAGCAATAAGCCCCAAGAAGCCGTGGTTTACAGTGAATTTATAACAGCTAAGGGGCGTTGTTAGGCACGACACGAAGCAGAGTTCCTAAAACCCCCTTAGCTGTTATAAATTCACTGTAAACCATGGCTTCACGGGGCTTATTGCTTTTATAAAACGGTTATTCCATATACGTAGTAAGGTTTCACAAAATAGAACAGAGCAAATAAAGTGTAATATTAATAAAAGCATTATTCTTCCGCCAAACAATGTAGTTCCTCTGAATCGGTTGTGGTTCCAACAAAGTGGTTGCCGAGCAACACACAGAAGTAAACAAAGGTGTATTGTTTGTAGAGTAATTTACAACAGCTTCGAACTTGGCTCAACCAATCAGAATCAAGGACCGGAACCATCCGTTTTATAATAGTAAGTACATGTAACATGTGTAACAAGGACACCTTAAAATAAAGTGTTACCCAAAGAATTGAATGAGTGGTGCATCTCTAAATTCATAATGTTACTGTTGTAACATCAGAAAAAAGCATTGTAAGGGTGTTTTGTCCGTGCAAATTATTGTTCAAATTTTCTTTCAGTCTACAGTGACAAAGAGTTTTACTTTTAATAGTTTTATTTAATAAATCACCAGTTATTGAAATATGCACTCTTTGATTGACAGGTGTATACTGACTGAAGAGCAGTGCAGGATGTTCGAGAAGCTCTCCGTGTACTGCGATCAGTAAGCGCAACTGATTCCCGTGTCATTCGTACTGGGTAAACCTGATTTACAGTAGTGCTTTTTTTGGGATTAAAACAATCAATTCTCAACTTCTCTCTCTTCTTGCAGGTTTCTACGTGACTCTTGTGGTGACTCGTTGGTGGGGTCAGTTCGAGAGCATCCCGTGGCCGGATCGCCTGTCAGCGCTGGTTAGCGGACACGTCTGGGGTGCAGATGAAGGGGCCAGACTCGTCTGCAGGAGTCTAATGCGTTACGCCAACCTGTCAGGCATCCTGATCTACCGCTCGGTCAGCACCGCCGTCTACAAGAGGTTCCCGACCATGAGCCACCTGGTTCAAGCAGGGGATTCAGGCCAAGAAATGTGGCCTAGAACAGCGATTAAAGCCATGTTTTGTGCCGCTACCTTTCAGTATCTGGGATTTAACCTCAAAGGGGAAACAGGAAGGAATTACGGCCAGATCCCTAAGAGCTTTGGCTGTATATAGTTCACACAAACGTAAATTCTGTCATAATTTACTCAACCTCATGTCAAGTCACTTTTATTTATACAGTGCTGGACTGTTTTATTCTATACAATAAAAGTGAATGGGGCTGCAAAAATGACAAAAACCCTGTAAAAGTGCTTTGTACTTTTGTAGGGGGGCATTGTAATTGTACCAAATCCTTGTTAATGTACTACATAAAGTCTGTAAGATTGTACCTTTTACATCCTAGTCTAGTTTTAATATTAGAAACAGTAGGCTACTAATAGTATTAGTTATGTATTTTTTTAAGCTATGCCTCTGGATAATTGATTTTTAGAATAGAGATCACCGTTCTCCCACGATTCTGAAAACAAAACATTAGACAACCAAACAAAATAATTTGTAGGACAATTTACTTGAGTTTCTGAAAAAATGCTTATTTAATGTTATAAATGAGTCTATTTGAAAATATTTATTCATTTAAATGAATTCATTACGTAAAAAATAATTTGAAATAAATATATAATGTTTCGTCCGGAGATTTTGAACGTAGGCCTATCTCTTGAATGAATGATTCAGACATCAAATACATTTTAACAGTCACTGGTCACCACCTACTGGCATAATGTAACATATACAATCTTTCTGGATCAGCGGCTGCACGAAAGCAGGTTTAAATATTCGGATGTGATTGTGATTTCAAAGGCTTAATAGACATAGCGGAATCATCGTCATTTAGAAATAAGATTGTGTTTGTTTGAATCGAGATCACGATCTTTTAATGATTAATCGTGCATACAAATGAGCCTGTAGCCTATGTATTTTTGTATGTCATATTTGTACCAGACCTCAAAGGTAACCTGGGCCCCCCCCCCCCGTGATTTTTGGAGCTTGACAGCCCCTGATCACTGTATGATTTCATGCAAAAGAGCAAAGTCAACATTCTTCATTTTGGGAGAAAGTCATATGGGTTGAAAACTCTCCTGTACTGTAGGTCTGATGACGGCTGAGGAACTGAGGCAGTTAGAGGAACTGCCCTCCCCTCATAATAAGTTCTGGGTTCCCTGCATGTGGTTTGTCAGTCTGGCCATGAGAGCTCGATCTGAAGGACGCATCAATAATGACGTCGCAATGACCGCCATCCTCAACGTATGTCTGTCTGTGTATATATAGACTCATCACTCCTGTGATTCTGATTGTATATGTGTCATAAATATCACTTTTTTTTACCAGAATATTTCGTATAGAATAAAAATGTTTGGTTAATATCCGATTTTATTTTACTGTTTTAATGTTTGCCATTTATGATGATGGTATTTATCATAGAATACCATTTGTAATATATTCAAGAAAACTCATATATGCAGTGCTGGGTAGTAACTGACAGTGTTGGGGAAAGTTACTTTTAAAAGTAATGCATTACAATATTGCGTTACTCTATAAAAAAGTAACTAATTTGAAAATAGTCCCCAGTACGCTCCCTGTGCAAGCAGGTGGTCACGTTGGTTATGTTGACGGAAGTTAGCCTATTTTCAGGTGCTGCGTAATATCATTGCGCCTGCTGCACCCATGGTACGGCAGCAAAGTTCCTTGATTATTACGCCGGAATGAGAGTATAGTTCCTAGCCATATCGGCCTAGAAAATCGCAACTTTTCATTTTCCTTCGATCTCAGTACATGATATAACTACAGAAGGGTCAAGTTTAAAATAGGAAAAATATAGAAACTCTTTGATCATTTTTGAGCGAGATGCTAACGGTCTAATCAGATTCAATAATCTATGCTAAGCTAAGCTAAAAGTGCTACGCCAGACCCGGAGATCGGCTGAATGGATTCGAAAACGGTAAAACTCAACTGTTTAACTCTAGGGGAGTTGGAAAATGAGCCTATTTTCAAAAATAGTGGAGTGTTCCTTTAAACAATTTGTAAATGTCCTGTGCTCTCTGATAGGTTGTAACCGTGGCTGTGTACAGTTTCTTTTTGGCTTGTCTGATTGGTCGGCAGTTCCTCGACCCCGCCCAGGATTACCCGGGTCACAACCTTGACTTCTACCTGCCCGTCTTCACCTTACTGCAGTTCTTCTTCTATGTGGGCTGGCTCAAGGTGTGTTATCTTATTAGCGAAGTATCACATTAGTTAGGGCTCCACTCCACACTCACCGTCCCTAATAACTGGTTTTATCGAATAAAATTACTGTTTAGCTCTAAATAAACATTGCCTAATTATATGGAGTTCAATGCAGCTGACATGACATACACAAAACTTGGTTATACATACAAATTTAATGAAACACCACTTTAATAATGGTTACATCACACTGATGTAATGTAGCTACATCATCTTTAACAAAAAAAGTCAGAAAATAATTGCATTGGTGTGTTTTCAGGTGGCAGAGCAGCTCATTAATCCATTTGGGGAGGATGACAATGACTTTGAGACAAACTGGCTGGTGGACCGTAATTTTATTATATGTTGGGGTGGGATACTAATGACATGTTTCTTGATCTCCTTTGTGTCATTCTGTCTTGTCTTGCTCTGTGGATTTCAATTACAGCATTGCAGTTTTCAGTTACTGATGCCATTGTAGAAATACTCATGCAAGACTATTTGTTACACAATATGACTTTATTTTGCACCTGAAAATATCTAATAATACAATATATTATTATGATATAATGGAGTATTTTTAGTGCACTTTTTTATACCTGCATCAAATCTTTAGTTTTGTGTCACATGAGCCAACATTGCAGCATTGCTAAGGTGTTAAACATTAATATTTCTCCTTTTTGTAAGCACCTGTGCTTATACAAACATAAATAGATGTGTCTTTCCCCCAGGTGTCTCTGCTGTCAGTGGATGAGATGTATGATCTGGTTCCTCTGGTTGAGAGAGATAAATACTGGGATGAATCTGAACCTCAGCCGCCTTACACAGCTGCCAGCGCCGAAAACACTGCAAACCCTCATTTATGGGATCTGCTTTGGACATCAGGTGACACACACACACACACACACACTTACTTAAACCCACCGATGTACAACTACAGCACACACATGCACATTTTGGGTTCACAAACAAAATTCAGTCAAAACATGCTTCAGATTTTTATTAAAAAATCTTTTGTAGATTCTCTTGATTCTATAGCCACTTTTTTTTTACTTCTGTAATGTGACATTTCTAAGTGAAACAGGATATTCAGCTGAAAATATAAACCCCCTCTATATATAATGTGTTAACAAGTAAATAAAGGTTAAATAATTGAAGGTTAAATAATGATGATCTGTGGTTTTTTAAAACAATACCAGATACTGATAACAGTAATTGTAATTTAAGTGATTTTCTTATGTCAAGTAATTAATTTATTTTTCTTATTTAAGGCAGCACATGTGATTAGGGTAAAAAACTCACTGATTGATTAGTACATTACGACAATTTATTTGTATTACACGGTTTCTAAAATGTTATGTTTAAATATGCAAATGAGGTATCATCTAGTTAAAGGGATAGTTCACCGAAAAAATTAAAATTCTGTCATTAATTACTCACCCTCATGTCGTTCCAAACCCGTAAGATCTTTGTTCAGCTACGGAACACAAATTAAGATATTTTTTAATGAAATCCGAGAGCTCTCTGACCCTGCATAGACAGCAATGCAACTGAATTGTTTCCAGGCCCAGAAACGTAGTAAGGACATCGTTAAAACAGTCCATGTGATATCAGTGGTTCAAGCTTAATTTTACGAAGCTACGAGAATACTTTTTGTGTGCAAAGAAAGCAAAATAACGACTTTATTCAACAATTCTTCTCCCCGAGTTACCGTCTTCCGCCATTATGGAGAGTACCACGACACATGCGTCTATGTTCCTCTGCATGTAAACAACATATGCGCGTGGTGCTGCTGACGTGCTGCTGCTGTTGTTTACGTGCAGAGGAAGGAATGCACACGAATGCGTCGTGGTACTCTCCATAATGGCGGAAGACGGTAAACATTTTCAGAGTGTTTTGAGGAATTTTATATTAGAAATTGTATACATAAATTGTATGTTATATAAATCAGATGAATGATATATGAACAAACCTCTCTGTAAAAACCTTCAGAATATATATTGGAATAAAATGGTTTGGTGTACATAAATGCTGCTGAATTGGAGAAAAACTCATTTTGAGAAAACTGCCTTTAAAGATATGTATTATAATGAAAATCTACAGATGTAAAATTGGTAAAGTGTAATAAAATAATCAAAAACATGAATGCGTATTTTGGATGTTTTCTTTACACGAGACTTGTCATGAAAGCAAAATAGCCTAAAATAACAAAATTGACCAGTGAAAAAACAATGGTTTGCATGTAGTGGCTTGCCTTAAATTATTATTATATGTTGGGGTGGGATAATATTACGGATTTATGCTGTATGTAATGCATGTTATTAAAGTCTACTGTGTTTTACAATCAACACATAAGGCTTTTTGGCTAGGTTTAAAGGGGTCATATGACGTTGCTAAAAAAAGAACATTATTTTGTGTATTTGGTGTAATTAAATGTGTTTATGTGGTTTAAGGTTCAAAAAACATTATTTTCCACATACTGTACATTATTGTTTCTCCTCTATGCCCCGCCTTTTTGTAGTCTACTCTCCCAGGCCCAGGAAACAGTCCTCCATAAAATGCGTTGCACACACTCAAATATTTGTTCTGAAGTGTTCTGGAACAGTGTTGTAAATACAACTTAACCACTGATTTCTAGTTGTGTCCTCTTTTGGAAGGCCAAACAAAGTATGTTCGCTTTCGCAAAGAAACACAGCGTCTCCACAACATGGCGGCAGCAGCAACAATACTACAGCGAGAATCAATGTTACGCCTTCTTTCTTTGCATGAACATTTGGGCAGTGTTATGCAAATCTTCCCACACAGTGACGTAGATATGTGGGGGCGTGTTAGAACGAGGCATTTTAGGAGGGTGTGGACTTTTATAAAGAAGATCTCTTTGGGTTTGAGACTTTAGTCTTTGCAACTTTACAGATCTTCTTTATGCACCAAGAGCTTGTAACACTCCAAAGAGAAAGGAAAACTTGAAATCGCATCATATGACCCCTTTAATAGAAATAGAACTGTCAAAAAAGTAAATTTTTATTTCATGGTGACCTTTAACCAAGTTGCATAGATCAGTAAAAATGAGCCAGGCAATATTTTTTTAAGATTTAAAAGCACGTTTTGTCTAACATAATCAAGGTCACCGTTCTTTCTCTGTCTCTCAGCGTTCCCAAAGAGGAAATGGAATTCCAGCACAATCTGGAGCAGATTAAAGAACACGAGGAAGCCAATCATTCCACTCCATTTCTAGGCAGCTTGAGTCGCATTCTGAGCGTCCAGTCACCCAATTTCCCCCGCTCTACACCCACATCCCGAGTCTCCCTCCTGCGGCGACGTCCCTGTGCCCCCTTCTCTCGCTTCCCCCTTTACCTCCATCCCGAGATCTCTCCGATGCCCAGCCACGCCCGGAACACTGACATGGAGGACGCATTCTCATCCATGCCTCTATACGAAAGACCCGGTTTCTACAGTTGCCCTCAGATGCCCATCCACTGCGTCCCTCCGTCCATTCCTCGCCCAAGACCACGAAGAGCACACGGCGACAGCTCCAGCTCCCTGGCGCATCCGTTGATGGGCTCGCAAGTCCTGGCTCCGCCTGACATGCCCGCTCCTCCTTCCTCCGCCTTCCCTTGGGTGGGTGAAGACAGCGAACATTCGGGTCCCGCTTTCTCCTTTCCAGACCCTGTGCCCGAGATGTTACCCAAAGTATGGCAGAGTCAAGGGTTGCCGTCGCGCCGCCCCCTGCCTCTGCGACTCTCTTCGGAGACATCCCCATCTCCGTCTACACCCAAAAGGGTGTTTTCTTTCACTCCTCCAACTTGGTCGCAAGCTCAAATCAATACCGCCAGTTCAGGGAGTGTGAACGCAGCTGCGACTTCAAACAGCAACAACAACCTATGCAACGGCATGACAAACAACCCCTGGCCAATCAGCAGAAGCACCACTGCAAGCACAGCCAATCCCGTCAGCCCAAGTCCCACAGCGACTCAGCAGACAGCCAATCAGCACAACTCTGCCAACGACTCTGGCATCTCATTGGCTGAGGGGGATCTGGTGGGTGCTGCGGTGAAAACGAAGGAACAGCTCTGAGTTGGATGGAAAATACCAGCCTAGACCAGCATGGATTCTCTTCCAGACTGGTTTAGAGCTGGTCTAAATGGTTTAGATATGTTTATCTTTGCCTTGGGTGAGTGAAGATACTGAACATTCGGGTCCTGCTTTCTCCTCTCCGGACCCTGTACCCAAACTGTTATCTAAAGTATGCCTTAGTCAAGGGTTGCCATAGCACCTGGACACAGCCCAATCAACATTTACACCAGAGAGGGTGCTTTCTTTCACCCCTCCATTTTGGCCGCAAACTCAGATCAACACCGCCAGTTCAGGAAGTGTGAATGTGGCCGTGACGTCAAACAGCAACATTAACCTGTGCAACAATGCGGCAAACAACCCCTGGCCAATCAGTAGAAGCACCACTGCAAGCACAGCCAATCCCGTCAGCCCAAGCCCCACGGCGACTCAGCAGACAGCCAATCAGCACAACTCTGCCAACGACTCTGGAATCTCATTGGCTGAGGGGGATCTGTTGGGTGCTGCGATGAAAAAGAAGGAACAGCTCTGAGTTAGGTGGAAAATACCAGCTAAGACTAGCATGGATACTCTTCCAGACTGGTTTAGAGCTGGTCTAGCATGTTTTTGCCTACATTTAAGACATTTTAAGAAACCTCAGTAGCGGAAGTCGTCATAGCTGGGTAAACGTCTGCAGTGGTGAACAGAAATTCCGATTTGCCCCAACAGCAAAAGAAAAAAAAAAAAATCCACGGTAGACTTTCTGACATTCTAAAAGAGGAAAAAAATATTGAGAGATTGATTATGTTGAGAAGTGAGGAAGATGTTTAATTGCCATCACTCCCTTAGCTGTTGTATTAGAAACACTCATGCAGAAACTAGTTTTAAGTTAATGGCAAGGTCACAAAACACAAAGTATAGTGCTTTTTACAAAATATTAACATTTTAGATTACCTTTGCTAGATTTATGATGTTAATAACTGTGGAAATACGCCATCATAGTCTATAAAAAGGGTAACATGCATAAGTTGATAAATTCCATCAATCAAACGGATAATTTGACATGGTTTCCAGTCATTATTATTATTATTATTTTATTATGTTATTATTTTTTATTATGCTGTACAGTATGTGGGTGGAGACAGGTCTCATAAATCAGTAAAATCACTTGAACTTCTCAGTCTTGTTTATGTAACTCAGTGGTCATGTGATCTCCACTGTCACTAGTATAGTTTCCATTTGCATAAACATTGTTGCAGAATATCTAAAAATATGTATTTTTTAGATTATAAAACCAAATTGTATAAAAAAGAGAAGGTCCAGATCCACACAGAGATCCATTCCAAACAGCCAGTGGTGCAGAACAAACCTCCCAAACACAATGCATCATGGGACTGTAACAGAATTAAACGGTTTTGTACCAACCTGTGCACTTTACACTGATTATTAATTTTCAGAATGAGATGAAAAGAGGGTAAAATCAAAGCCCTGGTTATTTTGGCTTGATTTTACTGCAGAATATTTATAGTCGGCATGCAAATGTTGAACATGTTTGACTTTATTATTTTTGCCACTCAGAAGGTATATAAACATGCATTTCTTCTTTATTTGTATGTATTAAGAGTAGATATTATGGCTACGTACCCAATGGAAAACTAGCATATCGTTTTGTTTTGCAGTGCATTCACATCTAGATTTTTTTATTCATCTATTCTTAAATATTTGATATAAACTATAGGAATTTTCGTGACCTTCTAGGCCTGTGTGATTAAGTGCTATTTTAGTATCATTAATATACTATTATAGTTTTTTTATATTTTCCATTTTAATTTTAGTTTAAGTTTTTGTAATTTTGTTGTGTTTTGGTCTAGATTTTTTTTTCTGGCTCACTTTCACTTAAAAGCTTAAATAAATTCTGCATCTATTCTTAAATAATTTATATATCGGAATTTCCATGAATTTTCTAGGTCTGTGTGATTAATAAATCACATATTAAGTGTTGTTCTAGTATTAGGGATGCACCGATACCGATACTGGTATCGGTATCGGGCCCGATACTGGCC
>NW_015634461.1:25683-33671 GCF_001515625.1 Sinocyclocheilus rhinocerous
AATAGATTTTGGTTTGACTGTATCTATTTGATAAATGAAGTTAACCAACTAACATTATACATACTCTTTTGGTTTCTGTACCCAATATTTAAAAAATTTACAAATGTAATAAAAATATAGGTATCGGCATCGGTATCGGCAAGTACCAAAAATAAAAGTATCGGTATCGGGCGAGTACTGGAAAAAGTGGTATCGGTGCATCCCTATCTAGTATCATAAATATTATGCTATTATAATTTTTATTAATATTTTGAATTAGTTATTAAATTTTATATTTTTAATTTCCATTTTAATTTTACTAAGATTTAGTAATTTGTGCTTTTGGTGTAGATTTTTATTTTGTGCTAACTCACTTTCACTTAGACAGGAAAAGCTTCATGAATTATGCATCTATTCTTAAACTTCATTCATCATTAATTATGCATGTCTGTTGTGCTGTTTTTAGTTACATCCTGCCAGTAAATATCTTATATATATATATATACAGTGGGTACGGAAAGTATTCAGACCCCCTTAAATTTTTCACTCTTTGTTATATTGCAGCCATTTGCTAAAATCATTTAAGTTAATTGTCTCCAGGAAATCACAAACCTGTGACAGAAAGATTCAGAAATACAGAGACAGCTTTTCCCTTTTTGGGTGAAATGACCTTTGTGACCTTTTTGGTTGCTTCACCACTAACAATCAGTTACAGTAATTACATTTTAATTCATGGTTTCTACATAAAAACTCTTTACAGGCACGATCTGATCTAGGGTCAGTTTTGACTTTCATGTTCTTATGAATGAGATCACATAGACAGATCTGATCCAAAACTAGTACTCTTGAGCTCAAACCCTCCAAATTGGAGATGAAACAACTGAACGGATGAATTATGTGTCTATTTCCAGCCCACTGGAGGCATTCTGGGTAACTCCCATAAGAAAAACTGACAGACAAAGCCTGTAGTCGCACCTCTTATGACTAGGTACCAAGGTATTACAGTGTTTTTTTTATATATAGTAATATCATAAGGGTTTTCAAACTTTCTGACTAACGAATTTCTTTATTACTTTATAATGATTTTAAAAATAATTTCTCACAAATAGAAATTTCTAGCCAATAAAATAGTTTGCATCTGAGCATAACTAGGAAATCCAGATTAACTTTAGGAATTGCCATGACTTTTCTATGCCTGTTTGATTAATAAATCACTTCAGTGTTATTTTAGCATTTATTTTTATCATTGCATCAATATACTACTATAGGTTTTTTTTTCTTCATAATTTGAATTAGTTTTTATTTGAATATTTTAAATGTTTCATGTTTATTTTAGTTTAAGCCTCAGTAATTTTGTTGTATGTTTTTGTCATTTTTAATAATATAGTTTTTATTCATTTTTTTTATTTCTTAGTTATTTTAGTACTTTAAATTAAAATAAATAAACTAGAAATGCTGACTTCAAATTGCAACTTAATGAGATTAAGTTTAATAATAAATAAGTTAAAGTTTTTTTACATTATGTATTTTTAACATATTTTATATGTAAAGTCATGCAATTTCAAATTAGTGATTAACAGGGATTTCTTTATCTATAAAAACATTAAGAAACATTTTTGTTATTTGAAATAAATGTTAACTAAAAATACACAATCAATATATATATTTTTTTACACATTTTATTTTAGTCAATGTTTATTTATAAATATCAAATAAAAAAGGTTTTAGTTACAGAAAAAAAAATGCATGTGTAATATTATTTTGCATGTACTTACATGTGGATCATTGTGTTGAGTTGCCACCTTGTGAAGCTCCAGTAAGGACAGATTTACACTCTTTTCCAGAGCCAGAGCACATTCCAGCGCTTCCAGACCGCTGCCCCACTCATCCCGATCCGGCTTCTGCACAGACACACGCTCATTCACTCCATTCATTTCCCCATTAGAGAGACAGCGCTGTTCTGTACCTTGATGCACTCATTTACTCCATTCATTGCACATTAGAGAGACAGCGCTGTCCCATACCTTGATGTCCTGCAGGTAGATCCGTCCTCCTCTTTGGTTCTGCAGACTCATCAGCTTCTCCGCATGTTCTCGCTCCTCCTTAGACTGCTCGCGGAAAAACTTGGCAAAGTTGGGCAAAGACTTGTTATCCCTGTCAAAATAATACCCCTGGAGAGAAGAACAGTCAACCATGAACCCTTATAAAACCACTGAAGACAATTAATTCTATTAATACAGAGCTCTAGCGATCAGTCATGTAATAAATGCCTGCTCTCACCATGGACAGGTAGACATAAGAGGCGTAGAGCTCCAGGTAAATCTGTCTGTTAATGGCTGCCTCACACTCCTGATGGAAGCTCTGCCTCACCTGAGAAGTCATGATTCTGAAACACACATCATTCAAACAGAACACCTCAAAATTGTAACAGTATATATATATAATATATATATGTAATAATATTGGTTTTGTAACTTTTGTAAATAAACACACACACACATATATAGACACATATATATAGATAGATATAAAAAAATATAATATTTAATATATTTGCAAATATATGTATATTAAATTCTATACACACGGATGGTCATGGATTTTTTTTTTGTTTTAGCTAAAACCAGTAGACCAGTTTCATTACTTGAACTAAAATAAATATGAACTGAAATAAAATGTTACACAATTATTTTATTTCACATATTTCAAACAAATATTTCACATTTTTAATGGTTTTAGTGAAAGTTAAAGAAAACCCTTTTAATCACTAATTTTAAAATTTCATGACAAACTATGTAAAAAAAAAATGTTACTTTTTTTTTTACATAGTTTATATATAAAACTTCCAACTTATTTTAGTATATTTTAGTATATTTATTTGAATAATATTTGAATATTTTAGTTATTTTATCATTTAGTTGCCAATGCAACATTTGTAATTTTAATTTGAAGTACTAAAATAACTAAATCAGAAATAAAAAAGAATAAAACCTATATAGACATTAAAAAATCACAACAAAATTACTAAAACGTAAACTAAAATATATATGAAAAAGGAAAATACAAAAAAAAACCGTCGAATTTTGAATAAACTGTAATAGTATATTAATGATACATAAAAAATGGTAAAAAAATTATAAAACACTTAACAAGTGATTTATATGCTCATTTTGCACTTTTATTTCAAAGGATCTGCAAATACATTTAATTTAAAGCACATTTAATATATAAGAAGGTGCAATAATATGTAAATAAGTAATCAGCAGCCCTGTTTATGGAATATGGATTGGTATATTAGCCTACTTACCCTGAGACAATATGAATTACCACGCGTGATTTCACAATATGTCCGTATTGCTTAAAACAAATCAGACAGACCCAAAACGAGAGACTGGAGCAGCTCTCTGTCCCAAACACGAATGAAATGAGTCGCAGTAGAGCGTGTCGTGAATTATAGGGTTGTTGTTGACATAAACATACACACACGAGTTATTCTGGACCATAAATAAATCCCGGAGGTCACTTTTCAAAATAAAAGTGCTGATTAAAAAAAAAAAAAGAAGATGAAAACTACTTTATAAAATGCACACGTGTGATTTTACAAATATTTAAAAAAAATTATATATACAACAATACGCTCGTATTAATTCTTTTAACAATAAAAGAGGTTAATGAGTTATTCCGGTCCACCTGATGTCGCTGTTTAATGTAGAAGTCTTATAACATGAATATTAATTAAATCTCGGTGACGTTCCCGCTAGGAGCGTCCAATCATTAAAAGTGATCGGTATCATAATCGTTCGTTCATTCGCCTGTCGATTAGCGCCCGCCTACTGACGCTTGTCCTTAAGCCAATCAGTTCGGAATACTTACGAACGTCACGTAACGTAATTAATATTCATGAGCAAACCTTCGCCATAGTAGAACAAACGCAACTTCTGTTAAGTTTAAAATTAAAAATGGATTCTTTCTCACTGCATCCACCCTCTACTGTGTTTTTTGATTTAGAGACAACTGGTTTAGGTATGTAATTTTATAAACAAAATCATTATCAACCACGAGAAATGTGCAGAATGATGTACTTTAAACGGTTGTATGAATCAAGCAAACAAAAAAAGTTAGCCTATCTATGGCCGTGTTACAGCATTTTTGGGCATCAAATTCTCAAATCTTAGACTATAAAATGTTTATTCCTATTATTTATTCAGTTCGGAATACTTACGAACGTCACGTGACGTAATTAATATTCATGAGCAAACCTTCGCCATAGTAGAACAAACGCAACTTCTGATAAGTTTAAAATTAAAAATGGATTCTTTCTCACTGCATCCACCCTCTACTGTGTTTTTTGATTTAGAGACAACTGGTTTAGGTATGTAATTTTATAAACAAAATCATTATCAACCACGAGAAATGTGCAGAATGATGTACTTAAACGGTTGTATGAATCAAGCAAACAAAAAAAGTTAGCCTATCTATGGCCGTGTTACAGCATTTTTGGGCATCAAATTCTCAAATCTTAGACTATAAAATGTTTATTCCTATTATTTATTTATAATTGCATGTAAATGACCTTTCAGAAATAATTCGAATATGCTGATAATCAGTTTTAATAATGGTCAAATTATTATTAACGTTAAAAACAGTTTTTGCTGTCAATAATTCAGCTTTGCATCACAGGAATAAATTACATTTTGAAATATATTGAAATAGAAACCAGTTATTTGATGTTTTTTATTATTATTATATATTTTTGCTTAAATGTTACTTATTGCCAGTGTTGGGGAGTAACTAGTTGCATGTAATAGAATTACGTAATTTAATTACAAAATAAATGTAACTGTAATCTGTTATTAAGACTTTTGAAAGTCTGACAGTAATCAGTGTTGAGCACTACTGTAAGGTTAACCCTGCCTGCTTTAAATATTTGAAAATGATTGACAGTTTAGAAAAATGTAGAAAAAAAATAGAAATTTAAATTTAGAAAAGTAATCAAAAAGTAATCAAATGTAATCAGTTACTTTAACAAAGTAATTGAAATAGTTACACTACTTATTACATTTTAAAGGGATAGTTCATCACAAAATGAAAATTTTATGTTTATCTGCTTGCCCCCGGGGCATCCAAGATGTAGGTGACTTTGTTTCTTCAGTAGAACACATATGATGATTTTTAACTTTAACCGTTGCAGTCTATCAGTCGTATAATGCATGGCAATGGTAACAAAATCTATGAGAGTATAACAATGCTTATTGCATATATTGTCCATCTCCAGATGCCTCGTGTGATATCGTCCAGCTGGCCGCAGTGAGTGGAGGTCACACTCTTAACCTCTTCATGGTTCCTCGTCGGCCGATGCAGCCCGGGGCGTCCAGGATTACGGGTTTCAGTGTGAGACGCCAGCGTTTGTTTCTCCATCACAGGCCGGTGCTCACCAGCTCTCTCCGAGAAGCCCTGGTCTCCTTCATAACCTTCCTCCGGATGTTGGGTCGGCCGCTCCTGGTGGGTCACAACATCCGCAGGTTTGACTGTCACGTTTTGGCCAGAGCTCTGGATGAGTTCAGCCTGAGGTCAGACTTCCAGAAAGAGGTTTCTGGATTCGTGGACACCCTTCCTTTGGCCCGTCATCTTCTCAAAGACAGTGGCCTCCAGAGCTTCAAGCAGGAGAACTTGGTTAAGACCCTCCTGGGAGTTTCATATGCGGCCCATAATGCTCTAGAGGACGTACAAGCCCTGCAGAAACTCTACTGGGCCCTCAAGCCCACAGCCAATCAGATTCATCAGCACATTTTCACTCTCGACTCATTGGCTACTGCAGCTGTCAATCAAGCTCCAGGTAGACAGAGCGGTTTATGTGAGCGTTTCAGTAAAGCGCTGGATATTGCAAGAGAAGAAAGAGCAGAGGAACGTTTGGACGTCTGATTCATAATTAAACGTGTTAAAGCACACATCACTTTTATTTAAATCAGTATTTATAAAGTTAAGATGCTTTTATTGTGCAATATTGTTCATTGGTAATATTTTGTGTGGTTATGGTTATCAACGAATTATATATTTGTTTTTAAATAAATAAATGTTTTTAAATACTTGTATATTTGATTTTTTTTATATTTAATTTAGTTATTTAATAAATTGTATTTATATATTTTATTTGTATTTTGATTATGTTTAGGTAATTTTAAATGCTAATATTTTTATTCATTATCATTAATAATTTGTTTTATAATTTCTCAAATCTTAGTTTTATAAAATGTTTATTTATATAATTGATCATTTTACGTAAGCGATCCTTCGGAAATCATTCTAATATACTGATTGGTGCTCAGCTTTTATCAATTACTATTGATGAGTTATGTATATTATATTTAAATGTTATATATTTAATTGAAATTATTTATTTATTATTATTTTAGTTCTAGTATATGTAAATATTTTTAAAAAATTAATATAACATTTTATTATTCTTATTTTAATTATCTATTTTTTTTAATAGTCAATAATCAATCTGATTTTGGGAGGAGGCCCATAGGGATCAACTATTAACCTTCATTTACATATCAGGACTAGATCTTCACAACCTAATGAATTTGCTTAGTAAAATGGTGCATTTTTCTAGTAAAATTTTCAATTTTGTTAAAACAATTTGAAAACAAAATTACATGTAACATACAGAAGTTAACAATAATTCAATACCAATGGTGAATAATAATTAAAGCGGCAGTCCGTAACTTTTGGCGCTCTAGCGGTTAATAAACAGAACTGCGTGCGTCTTGTGGAAGAACATTGTAGCCGGAACTACTTCTCTCTGTTTATGTCTATGGCGAATCACGCAGGTACTGTGCTACTCCGCAGCGGTACCTACCCGAACCAGTCTAAAATAGTCCGAATATAAACACTTATTATAGGTGTACCGTAGTGATCCAGGACAAGCCAAAAACACGGTTCAATGTATTCATGGTGTACTCGCTTATTATATAAATTTTGAACACACAAAAAAAAAGTTACGGACTGCAGCTTTAAATAAATATTTACATCATCTACCATGGTTCAATGTATTCATGGTGTACTCGCTTATTATATAAATTTTGAACACGCACAAAAAAAAGTTACGGACTGCAGCTTTAAATAAATATTTACATCATTATAAAAGCTTTAGACAAATATTTTTTGACCGCAATTCTTTCATTTTTAAAAGCTTCATTATGTCTTGTAAGTCTATACTGTATGTACAGACTTTTGAAATATAACACGATCATGACATGCACTCCAAAATGCATTGTTTTATGAAATTTTGCTTTCATATCCTAGTTGAACTCCATCTAAAATGAAACAGCGTAAGAACAGCAACACAACCTTTGTCTGCGAAACCTGTTGTGTAAGTTCAGCTCGTAAAAAAAAGTGAGCAGATGAAAGGTTACAGAAGCATTATTTATTAGGGATTACGTACAGAGTTCTTCTTATCAGACACATGCTCCATTCCAGCTCAGAAAGCACCATACATTCATTCACTCAGACTTCTGCCATCCATGGCATGCTTGGATCCCAGAACACTTCAGAATAACACGGCTCCAAAAATATAGAAAGAATCCCGGAAATCAACACGTTTGAGGTCAGTCTTCTGGTTTTGCATGTATGAATCTGAAGAGGCCACTAAAAATACAGTAAACAAACATCAGGATGCCGGTAATTCCCAGCATCCTTTGTGCTCTCCACACTGCTAGTGCAAATAGTAAATACAGCAATAAAGCATAACCACAGATCAAGCCATACAGTCGCTTATAAGGGAGGATAGAAATCGGTAACAAAGTTTCACATGTATGAAAACACTTGCAGGGTTATTTTTAAAATCAGTTGCACTGGTAATCAAATCACAAAACTCGTGTCTGTCACAGGAGTGCTTCGTTTAGCAAGAACTTCAATAAAACTTTTTTTTTTTTTTTTTTACCATGTATGCAAATAATGTTTAGTCCTAGAAAGCTATTATTATCAGAACACGTGAGCATAACATA
>NW_015634461.1:34549-37661 GCF_001515625.1 Sinocyclocheilus rhinocerous
GAATCTGAAGAGGCCACTAAAAATACAGTAAACAAACATCAGGATGCCGGTAATTCCCAGCATCCTTTGTGCTCTCCACACTGCTAGTGCAAATAGTAAATACAGCAATAAAGCATAACCACAGATCAAGCCATACAGTCGCTTATAAGGGAGGATAGAAATCGGTAACAAAGTTTCACATGTATGAAAACACTTGCAGGGTTATTTTTAAAATCAGTTGCACTGGTAATCAAATCACAAAACTCGTGTCTGTCACAGGAGTGCTTCGTTTAGCAAGAACTTCAATAAAACTTTTTTTTTTTTTTTACCATGTATGTTCTTCATGGAAGAGTGTATCCGTAACAAGGACTCATTGTTCTTTAGCAGTAGTACCATGAAATAGAATAAAATCGGTCTCAAGTGTATGTTAACCAGGTTTTAATGTAAAAGTAAAATTGTTACTGTGCTCCATTTGTTTTAGTTTTTTTTAACACATGCAAAAAAGGTGTTACATCCTTATGCAAAAAATCTCTGATGGAACAAATTTCGTTTCATAAAATGTTCATATCTTGCAGCCAATAGTGAGTGATCATGCATCCGTGCATTTGACTTATATGCGCCAACGTGAAATCAAAACTGGCTTTGTTTGCTTTCTTAAAGGAATAGTTCATCCAAAAATGAAAATTTGCTGAAAATGTGTTGACCCTCACGTCATCCAAGATGTAGATGAGTTTGTTTCTTCATCAGATTTGGAGAAATGTAGCATTACATCACTTGCTCACCAGTGGATGCTCTGCAGTGAATGGGTGCCGTCAGAATGAGAGTCCAAACAGCTGATAAAAACATCACAATAATCCACAAGAAATCCATATTTTATTAAAAAGTTAAAAATATCTTGATGTATTTGTTTCTTACAAACACAGTTTTCACTTCTCAAGACATCAATTAATGGACTGGAGAGTGGTGTGGATTATTGAGATGTTTTTATCAGCTGTTTGGACTCTAATTCTGACGGCACCCATTCACTGCAGAGGTTGCCAGGTTTTCACAACAAAACCCGCCCAAAATTGCTACTCAAAACTAGCCCTGTAAAAATTGCGTTTCGGGGGTAAAACACAAGTTTTTTTGGAAGGGTTCCCATGGTGAAATTCGCATTCCAGGGGTTAAAAATCACGTTATTGGGGTTGATTCAACCCGCGGCAACAGTGTAAAAGTAACCCAATTCTGAAGGAAAACCGCAGACTTGGCAACACCGTCCACTGGTAAGCAAGTGATGTAATGCTACATTTCTCCAAAACTCATCTACATCTTGAATGGGCTGAGGGTAACTACATTTTCAGCAAACTCATTTTTGGATGAACTGTTGCTTTAATGCTGGTGGTTTAAACTCTCATTCTGGTCTGACTTCATTCTGGAACTCCCACATTTTATCGTCCAACCAAATTCCATCCTACATTTTTTTTTTCTCGTAAATGTCACATTATTAAAGCAAAATGGTGTGAACAGCATTTCATGTTGACTCAAAGGAATTATATACTTTTACATATTTCAAAAGAACATGCAGAGGTTTTCATGTTGCAGAATCATAATTCAATCCGTTTCATTACATATTTTGTTATTTATTGATTAAGCATAGCTACTTTAACACTAAATGTCATCATAATACTCCAACTTAAAAGGATAGTTCACCCAAAAATGAAAATTCTGTCATCATTTACTCTCAAGTTGTTCCAAGTAAGTAAACAGTTGCTGGTGCATATTGACTTCCATAGTGTGGAAAAAAATAAGGAAGTCAATGGCGACCAGAAACTATTTTCTTACTAACATTCTTTAAAATATCTTCTTTTGTGTTCAGTGGAAGAATGAGACTCATACAGTCTTGGAACGAGTAAATGACAGAATTTTCATTTTGGGGTGAACTGTTCCTTCAACTGAGGTTATTCGTCATGCATGTTCGAGATGAAGCCAAAAACATGTGACCATGGGATTTCTACTTGAACTTTGTTTGACCTGTTGGTTTAGATCAGGACAGAACAGATTACGTTTATGAAGCGGACGTCTCCTACAGTAAGCAGCAGGCTCTGAACATGGTCATGCCTGACGATGATGTCACCTGTAAAGAGACGCTCTCATTGGCTGAAATGAAAAGCACAGAGCCTCGTGTCAGAGTGATGTCAGAGAGGGCCGCAGCAGACGTGGCGATGGCCTCTCCGTCGATGACCAGCAGGATGCTGGCGGAGTCCAGTGCGCTCACAGTGTACTGCCGCGCCGAGGCGGGGATCTGAAGATAATATAATATAATATTACTCTTAAAGGGATAGTTCACCCAAAAATGAAAATTCTGTCATTAATTACTCACCCTCATGTCGTTCCAAACCTGCAAGACCTTCGTTCGTCTTCGGAACACAAATTAAGATATTTTTGATGAAATCCGAGAGCTCTCTGACACTGCATAGACAGCAAGGGTACTACCACGGTCAACGCACAGAAACGTAGTAAGGACATCGATAAAATAGTCCATGCGACATCAGTGGTTCAACCAGAGGTCGTGTTAACTGAAAATTGTCTGTCATTTACGGAATTTGTTTTAGCAGTGACGGAAAAATCTGAAGGCTGTCCGTCACTTTGACAGATTACACTGAGGGTGAGCTATTGTAAATTGTAGCTGTAATTCCCACCCCTGTCCAGTTGGTGGCGAGTGCGAGATGTCGCACTGTCACGAGTCTTTTGCTACGCGTTTGATTACGCACAGGCGAGTACCCAGTTTAAGCTACAGCGATCTATCACGCCACATTAAAGAGCGCCAAAACAGAATTTATTGCTTGAATTTCCTAACAAAATGGACAGAATTTGAAATCTGAGATTTTGTTTCATATCAAAAGTAACAAAGCACAGAGCTTTGTACTATGTGTATATATGCGCACTATATCTACTGTTCATTCATCAACTGAAAACAGCATCGATTGGGATTTAAGAATCGATATTGGTTCATAAAAATGAGAATCTATTAAAATCGAGAAATCGTTTTGTTGTTTTACCCAGCCCTAGCATATTTTGTTGTTGTTAGTGGTCTCTGCTGTCACTGCGGTGTTGAACATGAAAAGTGACGCACAGTCTCTGTTCATCTGTTCTC
>NW_015634461.1:37671-47166 GCF_001515625.1 Sinocyclocheilus rhinocerous
AATGATGGGCAATGTTAAAGTCTATCGCAACCTCTGGGTTCAACCGTCATTTTTCGAAGCTTCTGACACAGAACAGCATACGTTGCGTTCAGATCAAAGCACGCATACGTTGTTTACATTTAGATCATAGAATGCGCATGCGTCGTGAATGATACTCTCCAAAATGGCGAATTGTTGAATAAAAGTTGTTATTTTTATTTTCTTTGCGCACAAAAAGTATTCTCATAGCTTCGAAAAAACGGTTGAACCCCTGATGTCACATGGACTATTTTATCGATGTCCTTGCTACGTTTCTGTGCGTTGACCGTGGTAGTACCCTTGCTATCTATGCAGAGTCAGAGAGCTCTCGGATTTCATCAAAAATATCTAAATTTGTGTTCCGAAGATGAACGAAGGTCTTACAGGTTTGGAACGACATGAGGGTGAGTAATTAATGACAGAATTTTCATTTTTGGGAGAACTATCCCTTTAAGCTGAGCAGCTGGAATGGGGATAAATGTGAATTTTCTGTATATATTTGAGGAAAAGTCTGTCTGGCGCACCTGTATTCTCATGACGGTGAAGTCTGGCACAGGAGGGTCGTAGAGGTAGACGCAGGGGTCGGCGTTGTCCCGCACGCAGGGGAAGATTTTGGCACTGACTGGAGCCGGGCTGTAATTCAACATCTCACACAGCGTGTCCACGTCAATGTATTTGGGAGTCAGTCCGGCACGTACGGTGTTATCAGAGCACGCCATACACTCCACACAGTCTGGAGGAGCCAGTCAATTATACATGGAATACATGAAGATTAAATATTGCATATTAATAAATAACCTATATGGAATTAATGAATATTAAATGAACATTAATGGATATTTTTTACAAAAACAACAATACAACCTACATGGAACAACTGAATATTAATGAATATATTTCACAAAAAGTACAACTATGAAACCTCCATGGAATAAATTAATATTAAATGAATACTACAAATTACCAAGTGAATATTAGTGAATATATTTCACAAAAAGTACAACTATACAACCTAGATGGAATAAATGAATATTAAATCAATATTATGGATTAATAAATGAATATGAATATTTTTTAAACAAAACAAACATGAATAAATTAATATTAACACATATTTTTCATACAAAAAACTATCCAACCTAAATGGAACATTTGAATATTAATGAATATTAAATAAATATGATGTATTATTAAGTGAATATTTATGACTATATTGCACCAAAAATATCAACTATGCAACCTACATGGAATACATGAATATTAAAAGAATATTACAGATTATTACGTGAATATTAATAAATATATTTCACAATAAATAACAACTATGCAACATACATGGAATAAATGAATATTAAATGAAGATAAATGAATATATTTTTAAAAAATTACAATTACAGATTTTTTTTATTATAAATTTTTTTCCAGACTCTACAAAAATATACTGTGAAATATACTGTGAAAAAATATACTTATCATGGTACATGTCCAAAACATGTATTATTTTTCACACAAAAAAAACTATACTACTTAAATGGAACATTTGAATATTAATGAATATTAAATAAATATTATTTATTATTAAGTGAATATTAATGATTATATTTCACAAAAAATACAACTACACAACCTACATTGATTAAATTAATATTAATGAATATAAAATAAATGACTTATTATTAAATAAATATTAATGAATATATTGCACAAAAAACAACAACTATGCAACCTACATGGAATAAATGAATATTAAATGATTATAATGGGCTAATAAGTGAATATAAATAAATATACTTCACAAAAAGTACAACTACACATCCTGCATGAAATAAATAAATATTAAGGAATATATGGATTATTAGTGAATATATTTTAAATTAGTACAACTAACACAACCCACATGGAATAATTGAATATTAAATGAAGATTCATTAATATATTTCACAAAAATTACAACTACACAACCTACTCTTAAGCAGCAACCACAAAACTTTGTCTATTTAGATTTTTTATTTTTTTTTTTTTTCAGACTCTACAAAAATATACCATGGTATTATCATGGTACATGGCCCAAAACGTGTTTTATTAGTATTGTGGTGACCTCTGACCTCCAGACAGATAAGCATGAGGCTCATTTGCTCCCAGGAACATGGCCTCCCCCGGCTGCAGCACGATACGGTTCAGGAAGTAAATGGAAAAGCATCCGATGTCCCCCGGATACTGGGAATGCAGCCGCAGCAGCAGTTCTCCATTACTTCCAGAGGTGTCTTTGCCTGCAGCCTCTGGAACAAAAGAACAGGTCAGACGAGTTTCATCTGAATTGATGCGATAGAGCCGGTATAACGTGAATAACATGTTAGCACACGAGGGAGTGGAAGTCCTGCACGGTTTCCTCTCACCTTCCTCTGAGATGCGTTTGACCAGCATGTTGAGCTGATCAACGAACAGCTTCTTCTCACAGTTCATCATCCTGGTGAAACATTTCTTCAGAGCGAGAGACGTCCGGCCCGGGTCTCCATCGGCGCTCTGGAGCTCCTCAGCGGCTTCGTTACCGACCAGCGCGCGGAACTCTGGGACATCTGAAAAACCATGCAGTGGTCCATGGGAAATGCTCTTTGCAACCCATTTAACTTCTCTAATGTGACATATTTCCAAGTGTTGGAATATTTAAAGGGGTCATCGGATGCCCACTTTCCATAAGTTGATATAATTCTTTAGGGCCTTAATGAAAAGTCTATAACATACTTTGGTTAAAATTTCTCAATGGTAGTGTAAAACAACACCCTTTTTACCCTGTCAAAAACATCTCTGCACACAGCGACCCGTTTTAGTGCATGTTTCTTTAAATGCTAATGAGCTCTGCTGGCCCCGCCCCTCTATTCCGTTGGGTGACAAGCCGTTCTCATGAGACTGTTTACTTTAGCCGCGGAACTGAGGAACTTGCTAACTAGCACGATATTAGGAAATGAGATTTGCAAAGATTCATAAAATAACTGTATACTCACTTCTGTAGTAGGTGAAGCTGGATCACGAATGATTCGTGTGAACATAAACGCATTTATGTAGATCGGGGGCGCATTCCCTTCAAAAATAAACGTATTCCACTGCGTCTTCAGCGGCTCAGATGTCGGGAGTAAATGACAACTGCTTTGTTCATTATTACGTCCAACAACAGAACACCTCAATCACTTAGGAGTCATTCTTGTCTACATCTGCTCCGGCGGTGAAACAATGCAGCTCACTCACTCAGGGCGGAGCTAAGGTAAAACAATCGTGGGAGGGGCCTGGGTCTGTGTGACATCACACTGACAGGCATCTGAGAACGGCTTGATTTGAGAAAGGGGATATTATTTATAGGGATAAAAAAAAACACTGGGTGGATTTTTATCATTTATAGGGTGGTTGTGTACACACACTGCCAACACACATTTAAGTTCAAACAACTTGTAAAAGTGCATGTCGCATCCAATGACCCCTTTAAAGAGAAAAAATAATAATAACAGCATAAATAGGATTCATTTTTGAGTTTGGCTTATCTGACAGTTTTTTTCAGTCAGTTCATTGAACACTTACTTTTGAGGAAGCCCAAGATTTCATCCATCGTCCGAAAGCCGCAGAGACCTTCAAACTGAGTGAGAGCGATGGCCATCTCTGGTTTGTGGTTGTTGTCTGGGTAATGTTCAGGAAACTGTGCATGGAGTCTAGCAGCCAATTCCTGTCAGTTAACAACAATTAATGAACAGCATTTATTACAGATATAAATCGTTTCTAACAGTATAAGTCTTTACTATTACTTTTTTTTCAATTTAACACATTGCTGAATAAAAGTATTAATTTCTTGCAAAAAAATTTACTGACCCTAAAGATATGTGTATTGTTACAAAAGTTTTATATTATCAATAAATGCTGTTCCTTTTAACTTTTTATTCATCAGAAAATCCTGAAAAAAGTATCACATGTTCCAAAAAATAATAATTCAGCACAACTTTTTCCAACATTTATAATAAATCAGCATATTAGAATGATTTCTGAAGGATCATGTGACACTGAAGACTGGAGTAATGATGCTGAAAATACAGCTTTGATCACATGAATAAATTATTATTTAAAGTATATTAAAATAGAAAACCGTTATTTTAAATAGCAATAATAATTCAGAAAGTTACTGTTTTTTCTGTATTTTTGTTCAAATAAATAAAGCCTTGATGAGCAGAAGAGACGTAGTACTTAAAAATTAACTTAAAAAACATAAAAATGTTACTGATCTCAAACGGCATGTGTATATACACACTACCGGTCAAAAGTTTGGGATCAGTAAGACTTGTCTGATACCGCTTTCGATTGCGCGCTCTCATTTTACTTTCACTTTCACAAGGACTCTATACTACGGAGCGGCAGTACTTACCACACATTTGATACGATTAGATGTTTGTCATTGGTGGTGTCCTCTGGGATATCCTGTTGTCTTTGATGAGAGCATCTCCTTTGGGGTGAGCACCCATCCAAAGCTTGAAAGAAAACAAAGATGTAATGATCACACAATTGTATATATATACACACACACACACACACAGTATATACATATATATATATACACCAAAAACTTAATTTGAGAATGTCAAAAAAGCTCCTTTAAGATGGTTATTTATACAACAGTAAAACATGTTAACACATCTGAGCACATGCTGTGGCTTTATTAATAGACTGACACATGAAGTGAATGTCACGCTGACCTTTAAGTGAGCTGCTATTATCGGAGACATTTGCGCTTGTGTTCAAGTCTGTTCAATAATGTGTACGGCAGCCGCACAATACACAAACGCACAGGATGAATCGTGATTGTTTATGGAACCTCCACAAGAGCTGTATAATACATGCTTTTTCTTTCCCAATCCCATGGCCATTGAAATGTCAAATTCTTTTTAATGTTTAATAGGTTTCAGAACGAACAATTTGTTGCTAGTTTACAAGTTAACATTATTGACATGGTCTCACTTTAAAAAAAAAAGGAATGCAAAGAAGTGAAATAACAAATGACCAAAGATTGGTAGGAAAAAAGCCAAGTGTTACAAAGAAATAATTAAAATAAATTTAAAATAACAAAAATAAATAAATAATTTCTAATTTTTTGAAATTAAGTGTTTTATTTTCATTGTTTTTTTATTATTGTAGGGTGTAAAAAATAATAATAATAACAATAATAATAAAGTTTGATTATCTCTGCATTATATTTAGTTTTTTATTACTGTTACTAATATATTAATGCTACTACTAATACTACTACTACCAATAATAATAACAACAAAGAAAATAGTAACAAAACAACAACAGCAATAGTATTATTATACATATATTGTACACTTGTTGCAACCTAGAATTAAACTGCTGGTCTCGTCTGGCACTCTATTTCGACACACTATTTCCCTTTTTTAATACTGTACAGCTGCTTTGACACAATCTGCATTGTAAAAAGTGCTATATAAATAACGGTGACTTGACTTGACACCAATTATACATGTATAATAATATTAATTATTATTATTATTATTAATAATAATAATAATATCAACATTAATGCTAATTATTAATATTATAGATATATTATTTTAATTATTAGTAGACAATAAAATTAATAGTTAATATTAATAATAATAATTATTATCATTGGGTGAACTATTCTCCAGGATATACAAAAAAACAGATTTCTCCGTAATTTATTTCATGACATTTCTAACAATCTGAAAGAATGTTGTATATAGCTAATCCATTCGTGTTGGAGCTTCTTGTCTTGGCCGAGAGTCTGGGTGGGTGTGTTTGGGTCAGCAGATAAAAATCCCTGCAGTAATCTGCTCAGCTTTTCAGGGCTGGTCCATACTGTACCTCCGCGTAGGGTCTGGCCTCCTCTATGAGAGCCTGAGGGTCTCCACCGAGCACCAGCCGGGCCACCTCACTGTCCAGACCCACTTTACCCCAGGCATAGCTCTGCACCACACAGCACAATGGAAACACTGCGAACAGACATGACAGACATCTGATCGGAAAAGACGCGTTCTGCTGCTGTCATTTAAATGAATGAACGGATGGCTGTGGATCTCATTGATGAGAAACGCTTACACGCTCAAATCCAGCAGCATCCAATAACTAATCCATCCAAACAACACACAAATCAACGACAGCCAGTCTTGTTTTAACTCGAGCCATTCGCGCCGTGTGGGACCGAATGTTGCGTAAAATACAGAGTGAACTGTACAGTCAGAGATTTAACTCACCTTTCACTTCCGCCATGTCTGCGACGTTGACGGTCACGTAGGTGACGTCACAGCCCGCCAACCAATCACGAGCCTTTAGATGTAAATAAACATTATTGATATTGTAAAAGAACTTTTTAATGCATATCTAGGCCATTCGGATTTCTTTAATCTGAAGTATATTCTGGAAGATTAAGTGAACAAATTTAATAGGTTAAATATATAATGCATAATTTTTATATTATAATTATAAATATATAATTATAATATTCAAGAATCGACTAAAAACACGTCTCTTCCATTTTTATTTGACCCTCTAACTCTAGCACTCTCTATTCTAATTCTATTCTTTAAAAAAAATTGCCCCGTTTAGACTTGCACTGTATTCATGAACTAACTGCTTGTTTTCTTACCAAAAATAAATAAATCAATTAACACTAGCTTCTCTATTCTTTTTCTATTCTATCTGTTTTCTTTTTATTTATTATATAATTTAAAAAAAACTTGCTATGTGTACTGCGCTAAGCTAACTGAGACTTGTTATAGTACTTGTATATCATTGCTCTTTTGTTGATTTTGATTGCTTCCATTGTCCTCATTTGTAAGTCGCTTTGGATAAAAGCATCTGCTAAATGACTAAATGTAAATATAAATAATTATTTTCATATTATAAAACAATAGAGAGAGAGAGAGAGAGATAACATTTCATTCAGTATAATTAAAACGAAGAGTATAAAGTACTTCAGTATTAAGTATAATAAACATTTAAACTATAAAATAAGTAAATGTAAAAAAAAATATTTTAATAATATTATATGCTATAACAGCCTTTTTGCTTTACACGTTTACAAAACAAGTACTACTGTATAAATTATGTTGGATGAAACTTGCTCAATAATATTAATAATTCTATAATACATGACATTGCCTTTTCCATCCTATCAAAATATTTGCAATACAACAATAATGCAAACATAACATATCAACATTTCAGTTTAAATAAGACAACGAATGAAGTGAAAAACGAATTGCAAATGAACACAATTGTAATAACAAACAAAAAATATCAATGCAACGTAGCAAAGAGCATTTGTTTGTATTTTTAACTATTAAAAACTATAAAAACGTATAACTTATAACCTATAAAATACATATTTCTTTATTATAATTATATTTCTATTCAAAATAATAGGAAGGATCCCGGATCCAGACCTGTTTTTAAAAAAAAAAAGTTTTTATATTTTCTATCACATTAAAAATAATCAATGAATAATTATTCAAACAAAATAAAAATTGAAATAAAACATGCAAAACTGAAATAAAACCACTGATAAAATAAAATAGAATAAATAAATAAACAAACAATGCGGATTTTTATAATAAAATAGGCTAAATTATCAATACAATTTACACAAAGTGCTAATATTTTAAAAAACTGTTTTTAGAAAATCTTTTCCATTAAAAAAAAAAAAGAGGTGGAATTTAAATTGACAATCAGAACATTTCATTTGTTAATACAATGTTTGCTATGCAAAATATTACAGTTTACCACATAAAACTAACAACCGTCTACGTCGCAGCGCACGCGCGTCACGCTCTCAGAGCGGAAGTGCAGAGAGGAAGCAGCAGCGATCGCAGCTCTGGTGCCGCTCAGTTTGGACTCTAAAGGCGGATAAAGCCCATAATAATGTCGGGATTTGACTCCAACCCGTTTGAAGATCCAGTCGACGTCAATCCCTTCCAGGTGAGGAACACGGGAGAAGCGCTTCGGAGGGGTTCGAGCTGAAGTTTGGGGGAGTTCAGCGGGGTTTGTGCTGATGATGGGGAGTTTTGGGTCAGATGAGTTCGGTCATCAGATGTCATGGTCGCTGCTGCGCTAGTTAGTTAGTTAGTTAGTTAGTTGTCGCTGGTGAAGGGTGGATCCGCGCAGGTTTGGTGACACGCTGAAGGCCAGAGCGCCACTCCTGTTAATGTCACAACCGAGTCGAGCTCTATAACTTTATAACTGCCTGCCCTGGATGAAGCTCTGTGAGTCACTGTGAGGCTCTGATCACCTGGGATTCTTCTTCATGCGCACTAAAGGCCGCATAATCAAGCTGAAATGCATTTAAAATAAACTCATATTTCTGAATATATTTGATCAGGACATGCTGGGCTGCCACTATGCTTTGTGCACAACAAGTGAAATAAGTGCATTTTCCATATTAAGTGAAAACAATAACTAACATGACAGATGATTAAAATATACAATGCAAAAGGTCAGGATCTCACCTCACACTTGTATATTTGACAAATAACTTGATTAAAAAAAAAAGTTATAAAATTCTAGGTTAAAATGTATGTAAATATAAAATGTGTGTGTGTGTGTATATATATATATATATATATTGTATATTGCATGTATATTACATGTTTTTTCTTTTGCATTTACACACACACACTTTTTGTGCAGTTAATTTCAATAAACTTGCTGTGTGACAAATGCACAATTTATAAAAGTAAAAACATGGAATGCAATAAAACAACAATAATAAACAAACATATATGTTGCATTATATAATAATTATGCATTATAGCATATATTATATTATATTATTCACTGGTCGGGATTTTTTACAGGGTATTTGACAAATGCACTTTTAATCAACATTACAAATTTAGATTAAAGTGTATGTGAATGTATTTGTAATTTAGGTGCATTTATGAATGTTTTTTCATTTTTTTAAAAATAAATCTGCAGTGTGAAAAATGCACAGTTTTTAAAAGTAAAAACATGGCATGCACTAAACAATAATAAACAAATATATACATTATATAATAATAAATTATATAAATGACATTGTATGTCATATTTCATGAGGTGTGGCATAATACTGATTGTTATGGCCCTGAAGAGATGCTCTGCAGATCACACTTGCACACAGTGTTTGTCTAATGCCGAGTTCACACTGCACGATTTTCAAAGTCGTCGGGTCACCAGTGTTTCAGTCTTACCATCGGTTGATCTGCTGATAAGGAATCTGAAGTTAAAGGTTCAGATATCTGAATGATCGCGGGTTAATACTCAGTAATCTCATTGACTAGGGCTGGGTATCGATTCAGATGTCCCGATTCGATTCGATTTTTTTGATTACATTCAGTGAATATAGTTTTAATACAAATGCTATTGATATTTCTAAAAAATGAACAGTAAACATCAGTTTACAAATAGTGAATTAATAAAAAGAAATTA
>NW_015634461.1:47302-50445 GCF_001515625.1 Sinocyclocheilus rhinocerous
TTATAGTATTACTATAGCATTTCACCTGAGCATTGCGAATCACGCGTATGGCCATGATAAGCGCTGAATGAATGACAGGCTTTCTGTTGTAACATCCCGCAAGGTAAATAAGGGTGACATCTAGTGGAGAAGACTAATGATAAGATTCACGTTAATCAGATCTTGTTTTAAATGTGCTGAAATAAATCCTGGAAAAGATCGATTCGCGGCTTTTGAGAATCGATATCAAATCGACGTCATTTTAAAAAACGAATAATCGAAAAATCTTTTTTTTTTGCCCAGCCCTGTTAATGACCCAGCTAGTTGAACGTCAGACATCTTTCTAGATCTGATTAAAAAAAGTTAAAAGGGTAAGTGTGTAATTTCATGTTAAAATACTACTAATACTAACACAATTAATTGCTAAAATACTTCTATCCTACTTCTGACGTATTGTGCTTTCTCCGATTTTAGATCTTAATAATCTATATTTGCGGAAAATGTAAAAATTATTTTAATAATAATACTACTGCGTTATCTAACAGCCTTCTATTTTCCATTTATAATTAAATGTAAAGTCATGTATAAAATTTAAAATCGTTTTTGCTTTTTTGCAGTTGACTTTAATAGTCCCACTCATAGTTTTAAAAGTAAAAATATGACATGATGTAATCTCTCAATTTTTATTCATTGTAATATATTTAATATTATACAATTATAAATATATTTATTTATAATTAAAATTATTATTATTATAAAATTATAATTTGCTGAAATAATGTTTATAAAAGATATATTTTCTGCTCACCAAGGCTGCATTTATTTGATAAAAATACAGTAATATTGTGAAATATTATTACAGTTGAAAATAACTGGTTTCTCCCAATAAATTTGACATTTGAAGTGTATTTAAGTGTAAGCTGCTGACTGATGCACACAGACTCATCACAGGCTGCTTTTGTAGTATAAGTTATAATTAAATGTTAAGTCATGTATGAAAAACAACAATTGGAGTCTGATTTTTTTTTTTTTAAATAAACGTCTCCAGTAAATTAATATGAATAATTGTATGTATTCTTAACTGTCTAAATTCAATTTAAATTCAATTTAAATCAATTTTTAAATCATTTTAGAATTTTAATTCCTTGCTTTTATTGTTGTGATTATTTTTATGATTATTTTAATTCCTTTTATCTAAAGCACTTTGAATTACCATTGTGTATGAAATGTGCCATGTTAATAAACCTGCCTTCCCTTGCCTTATTGAATTATATATGATTCTTATATTTCTATCCCATTTAAATAATAATTACAATACAACAATTATTTAAACTTAACACAGTGACATGGTTTCACTTTAAATAAGACTAAAATGCAGATAATATTACAAATGACCACAAATTTAAGGACAAAAAATACAAAATGGGTCTTTCTAATAAAGTCTGTATATGTTTATGGTCGTGTTCTGTTGTGATTTTGTTATTAATGTCAGGTGTTGGTCTGCAGTGAGTTTCTGTTGAGGCCTGTGGGAATGAGAGCAGGTGTGTTTGTCAGGACAGACCGCAGAGACACAGTCAAATGCAGTTATTGCATATTTTAAAGTGCTCATGTCATACGTTTGCTTAAAGGGGTCATATGATGCGATTTAAATTTTTCCTTTCTCTTTGAAGTGTTACAAGCTCTTGGTGCATAAAGAAGATCTGTAAAGTTGCAAAGACTAAAGTCTCAAATCCAAAGAGATATTCTTTAATATTATTATTTTTAAATATAAAAAATTCATTACTTTTATTATTTTATTTTATTAAGTTTTAGTAATTTTGTAATGTGCTTTTTCCATTGTTGTTGTTAATATTATTATTATTATTATTATTATTATTATTATTTAGCTTTAGTTTTTGAGCTTAAATGTATCTTTTTCAGTTAGTTCTAAATTTTTGTACTTTTTCATGTAATATATATATATATTAGTGCTGTCAAACAATTAATCGCATCCAAAATACGTTTTTGTTTACCTAATATGTGTGTATACTGTGTATATTTATTATGTACATATAGGGATGTAACGATTAACCGCGAGCCGGTTGAAAGTCGATTTAAATATGTTAGGATTCAAATCGGTTGAGATGCTAAACAAATCGCGATTGTAAGTAATATTGTTTATTATTAACTGTGTGCCCCATCCTTCTATGTATGTATAATATAGAAATGTATTATTATTTAATAATATTAATATAAAACTAATAATATAATTCTAATATAAAATTAATAAACTCTTTTGTTGAATTTGATTGCTTCCATTGTCCTCGTTTGTAAGTCGCTTTGGATAAAAGCGTCTGCTAAATGACTAAATGTAAATGTAATAATGATAGTGTTCATCTCTTTCAGGATCCGTCTGTCACGCAGGTGACCAGCTCTGGAATCGATCACATTGAAAGTTTCAGTCCATTTCCTGATGGCAACTCTGTGACGGTGAGTCGAGCACTCCTTCAGTGATTGTGTAAGATGAATATCTTGAGCAGAGTCATAATTGTACTCTGAACTCTGATGTAATGAAGCAGTAAGCTACTTGAGGCCATGAGCTCCGCTGGTTTTACCACGGTTAAACTCATTTGTTCCACTGTAAAACAGTTTTATACCTCAAGATACAACCCCAAGTAATGCTCCAGCAGCAATATGATACAAAATACCAGTGTTTTGCATTTTATCATGAAATAAATAAAATTTTATCACATCGTTAAAATCCCAGTAAATGCTGGTTTTTCCATCAGGGAAGCACCATCCCGGCCTCGAGCGGCCCGTCTCAGCCCGCCGTGCTGCAGCCGTCAGTGGAGCCCAGTCCAAAGGTCAGCGTCTCTCTCACACACACACACACACACACACACATGAATATACCAGTCTGATTTTAAAGGCTGTAACGGGCCGTGTCTGTCTGCGCAGGCCGTGGCTGCAGCTGCGCAGGGCAATCTGCTCAAACAGCAGGAGGAGCTGGAGAGGAAAGCAGCCGAGCTGGAGCGACGAGAACAAGAGCTGCAGAGCAGAGGAGCGCCGACAGGTAACACACACTATTGAATTTCGAATATTCATATTGCAAAAATGTTGCATTCGAATTTTAGGTGTGCGTCAGGCAGCCTTATCAGTGGCGCACGAGATGCGATGACGATGTA
>NW_015634461.1:50545-55102 GCF_001515625.1 Sinocyclocheilus rhinocerous
GATGCGATGACGATGTAGGTGTCATTGCATTTTAATGCTTTTCTTAGCCTATCCAGTCAAAATATTGCGGAAAAAGAGAACATCAATGCGGAGAAGATGTTGTTTATGTCAAAACCGAAACCGAGCCGTTCACACAGAACGCATATTTATTGCATTTTCTAGTTGGACATCTATCAGCGTTGCACTCGTGTCTCGCACAAGAGAGCCGCATGTTTCGAAAGCCATGTAAAATTAACGTAAGTTCAACTTTTAAAAAACACGTCTCGAGACTTTATGGCGGTTTTTCCCCATCCCACTGCATCTCATGTTTTTAAATGAAGAAAGTACTCTTTGTGATTGGTTTTCGGTCCTTTGTATTAAACTATACATACATGCATGATGCTGTTTTCTTTCTGTTTGTTTAAGCAACTTAATTATATATGGTTTATAAACATTATTTTAAACATTATGCACTTTTTTCAAAGATAGTCGTGTTATTTTATTACTTTGAAGAAATGTGCATTAGTAATATTTTGCTCGACGTGCCCACTTGTGGCCTCAAGAGAGAAGCCAAAAACTTTTTTCCCCATAACTGAAATTATGCCTTTTAAATTCGAATATTGATAATATTTCAGTACAAAATTTGAATGTAGTTTTTCAGTCATTTTGACAGCCCTAACACACACCACTCTCATTCTGCCGTGTAAATACTAGGAGCCTGGATGACCATACAGTCATCGGCGTAGCTTGACGTTTGAGTTTGGGGGGGCCAAACCGAACCGGTGGATTTGGTCAGACGTACTTTTAAACACATTTTAATTTTGCTATAGTAAATCTACATATTCACATTCACATAGAGTAGTGGCAAGTGAGTGAGGTTGTTATGGTAACCACATACATTGCCCACGAATTACAGCTAAAATACAGATTCGTCACGTGACAATTCTTACGCAAATGAGATTGAGGGAGACGTTAAGTTTGTTTTGATTTATTAATTTACTTCACAGCCACAGTTTTTATGCTCTTGACATACAGTACAACTTAATGAGACTGGCACAAGTTATGATACATTTTTAGACAAAATGTCACTAAAATGCAAGATAACTTGGATGCCTTTTGCTGAATTAAACATGCAGTGTTATCATTATTGTTAATAAACTATTTTAGTTTTTGTTAGTATTTAGAATTTATTTTAATATTTTTAGTTTTCTTTTTAAGTTTAGTAATTGTGTTTTTGTAATTTTTTTTAATTATTGTCGAAATATGTCTAAATAATTTGTATTACGTTTTAGTTTTAGTCAGGGTTATTATAGTCATACAGTATCCCACAATGCAGTGCATCTGACTTCACTTTGCACTTTCAGTGTGATGAATAAACTAAAAGTAATCACAGCCACAGTTTTTATGCTCTTGACATACAGTACAACTTAATCAGACTGGCACAAGTTATGATACATTTTTAGACAAAATGTCACTAAAATGCAAGATAACTGGATGCCTTTTGCTGAATTAAACATGCAGTGTTATCATTATTGTTAATAAACTATTTTAGTTTTTGTTAGTATTTAGAATTTATTTTAATATTTTTTGTTTTCTTTTTAAGTTTAGTAATTGTGTTTTTGTAATTTTTTTTAATTATTGTCGAAATATGTCTAAATAATTTGTATTACGTTTTAGTTTTAGTCAGGGTTATTATAGTTAAATAAAACTGAAGCATAAAAACATTATTTGAAATAAAGTAAACTTTAAATTAAGTCAAATGAATTATAATAATAAAAAATATAAACTTATTTTATTTCAGCTAAATATTTCTCATTTTCATTTAGTTTATCTTGATCTACTCAAATGACTAAAACTAAAAAGTACTACTGAAAGTAGTTTTAAATCATGTTTAAATAAAAACAAGAAGCAATAAAAATGACAAAAACAACTAAATTACTAAAATGTATATTAAAATGTATATATTTTTTCTTTTATAGCTACTAAATTATATAAAAGAAAAGATAAAAATAAATTTTTTTTAAATATTAATAAAACTAAAATAAATAAACTAACACTGGTTTTAGTTAATTTCAACTAAAAGAAAATGAGAATTGTCTTGTCATTAAAAATTGCCTTGTCAACTAGCTGAAATAAAATAAGTTTTAATATAATAAAATATTATTTAATAGTAATTCAATAAAAAATATAAATTTAATGTATTAGTTTAATTAATGTAATATTGTTTATTAAATCTATTTTTTATATTCAGATGTTTATTTTATTTAAAGTAATGAAAATGTCTTTTTATGTTTTACTAATGCCAGGTACAACTTTTAAAAATAATAATATTCAGTATATGCTGCACAGTATGCTCATATTCCATTCTGAGTTAGTTTGAATTCATACAGTTGCATAAATCAACAGACAGGTCAATAGTGCCTTTACTTGTTGTGAGTGTTTGACAGGTTGCTGCTAAGGATTGTGGGATATGGGCGTCTGTCTCACCTCACACTTGTTGTCCTCAGGCAAACCGAACAACTGGCCTCCTCTTCCCAAATTCTTTCCCATCAAGCCTTGCTTCTACCAGGACTTCTCTGAGGAGATCCCGCAGGAACATCAGAGACTTTGCAAAATGATCTATTACCTGTGGATGTGTGAGTTTACAGGCCACTGATGCATGAAGTCAAAATACATATCCCTGGTCTTATTTTGAATGTTGATACAAGTAAACAAAGTTTGTTTGTTTATTTATTTTTTACAAAAAAAAAACATTTTCAATGTCCAGTCAATTCTTAATTCTGATTTTATTTTCTTGTTTAACATAAAACGGTGTTATTTTAGAATTAATTACATAGTGTCATAATATTTATTAATATTTTGAATTGAATTTTATATTTTTAGTTTTAATTTCAATTTTAGTTTAAGTTTTAGTAATTTTGTTTTGTCATTTTTATTAGTTTTTTTTTTTAATTATGTAAATAATTATAATATAATAAATTATTATTTCCGTTTTAGTAATTTATATATTAGTATAAAGTATTTGAACTTTCTTGTTTTATTTCTGTTAGTTGCCAGGGCAACACTTCTAATGTTAGTTTTTTTTATTTGATATTAATATTAATTTCAGTTATCCAAAACATTTTTAATACTTTTTCCGAGCTATTTTTTACACATTCCTTATTCAAAATGTTGTTCCAAGTAAAAAAAAAAAAAAAGTTTAACAAAGTTGTCAGTTTTATTTTTTAATATTACTTGTTTAGCTTTTTTCTGTTTTATTATTATTATTATTATTTTCAACTTAAACCTATTTTATTTTAGTTAGTTGCCAAAGAAAACATTTCTAACGTTTCCATCTAATATTTATATTTTATTTTATTGCAGCTATATTTCTTTTATCTAAAACCATTTTTAATCGCTATTACTAACTATTTGGTTTTAGTTAACAATAACAGTACTGATATGAAAATATACGTTATTGTATGTAGATAACTTGGAAATACATAATTTCAAAATATCGTGGCTGTAATACAGTTTTAACACTGAATGCTGAATAAAACATTATATTATGTGTTTGTTTGATAATGTAGTTAATCAGATTGAGCTGGACTCTGTCGGCTGATGTCTGTCCGTATGTGACGTGTGAGCTGTGTGTGTGTGTGTTTGTGTTTGCAGGGCAGTGTGTGACGCTGTTTCTGAACGTTCTGGCCTGTCTAGCTGAGTTCACCACTAACACAGACGCAGGCGTGGACTTCGGCCTGTCCATCCTCTGGTTCATCCTGTTCGCTCCCTGCTCCTTCCTCTGCTGGTTCAGACCCGTCTATAAAGCCTTCAGGTCAGTCTGTGTCTCCTCCATCCCATCACATCCCATCCCATCACATCACATCACATCACATCACATCACATCACATCACATCATCCCATCACATCACATCCCATCATCCCATCACACCACATCATCACATCACATCCCATCCTCACATCACATATCCCATCCCATCACATCCCATCCCTTCATCACATCATCCCATCACATCATCCCATCACATCATCCCATCCCATCCCATCACATCACATCATCCCATCACATCACATCCCATCATCCCATCACATCACATCCCATCATCCCATCACACCACATCATCACATCCCATCCTCACATCACATATCCCATCCCATCACATCCCATCCCTTCATCACATCATCCCATCACATCATCCCATCACATCATCCCATCCCATCCCATCACATCACATCATCCCATCACATCACATCCCATCATCCCATCACATCACATCCCATCATCCCATCACACCACATCATCACATCACATCCCATCCTCACATCACATATCCCATCCCATCCCATCATCCATCCCATCCTCACATCACACCACATCATCACATCACATCACATCCCATCACATCATCCCATCCCATCCCATCATCACATCATCCCATTCCATCACATCATCCCATCATCCCATCCCATCATCACATCACATCCCATCATCACATCCCATCATCACATCCCATCCCATCCCATCATCACATCCCATCCCATCCCATCCCATCCCATCACATCATCACATCATCCCAT
>NW_015634461.1:55325-56254 GCF_001515625.1 Sinocyclocheilus rhinocerous
AGTATATTTACTTCTCTTTAAGGTCTGACAGCTCCTTCAATTTCTTCTTCTTCTTCTTCGTTTTCTTGGCTCAGATCGTCGTGTCTGTGATTCAGAGCGTTGGCATCCCTCGATGGGGCAACAGGTACAGCGGAGATTGCTCTATACAGCTCCCCTGCACTTCATTCTGCTTTACAACAATTCATTAGTGATGTTTATTTAGGCAGTAGTTGGGCAGTAATGTTTATTTATGGAGTATTAAAGGAATATTTCACCCAAACTTCTCTGAGCTGGACTTTGTGTTTCTCCCGTGTGACAGACAACTCTCTCTTCTGTCTCTTTGACGAGTGTCTCTTCCTGCACTAACGGTTTTCTGCTGCTGGACTTCCTTTAAAACTCTTGCTTCCTGTCTGAAGTACGTCTTCTCGCTCTTTAAACTGCTTGCTTTGTTTTCCTCTTAAAGCAGCGCTTGTCGGCCTTTGAACCCCTGATAGAAACATGCTTGATTTCTCCGTTTTCTTCCATTAATAACATTATTTTCTCAAGATTATTAAGACTATTATGAAAATATTGTTATGAGACTTCCTGGAATGATTGGATTGATTCTGATTCAGCATTTTGAGATTTTATTCTATTTATTTTTATATATGCATATTATTCACAATTTTTATAGAATATAATTAGAATGTATATAATATATATATCCTTTAAAAAATTATATTCTAATTATATTCTATAAATTTAAAAACAAATCTCAAACGTGTATATACACACACATATATATAAATATATAAATATATATATATATATATATATATATACATACAGGGTTTAAATTGGGCCGGGGCCGTCTGGGGTTTGAGCCCCGGCACATAGACCTGTCTCCAGGGCTCGACAGTAACGCTTCATTAACGCCAGACAAGTAACATGATTAAAACATCAGTAACCAA
>NW_015634461.1:56349-64337 GCF_001515625.1 Sinocyclocheilus rhinocerous
AATGACATATATATTATAAACCTATTGTAATATGAGACGTATATAAAAAAAATGTGTGTGTGTGTGTGTATATATGTATATATATATATATATATATATATATACATAAAATGTAATATAAAAAATTTATATACACGCACGCATGCACACACACACACACACACACCCACACACAGTTGTCTTTCAGTATTTAGAAATTTGTTCAAAATCAAATAAATAGTATATTATAAAAGTGAATGCAAAAAATGTATGCACTCCTAAAAAATTTATAGACTTCCTAGAATATTCTTTTATATGCACACATTTGTCGTAACACTGCATCATTTAGAAGGAACTAACATAAAATTGGTTAATCGATGTTCATTTAATTACAGTGGCTGGATTAGTGCCATAGCAGCGATTGGCAAAAACAAAGCGGTGGGTGTCATCATGATGGTGGTGGCGGCCTTCTTCACGGCCACTGCTGCACTGTCGGTCGTTTTACTGAAAATGGTAGGTAGCTCACGATTTCTGAGTGAAAACCTGTGGATCTTTGGTTTGGATTCTTGGGTCATTGGTGCGATTCTTTCCCAGGTTCATTCCCACTACCGTCGCACCGGCGCCAATTTCCAGAAGGCACAGCAGGAATTCTCCCAAGGCGTCATCACGAACCGCACCTTCCAGACCGCAGCCGCCAACGCAGCCACCACAGCCGCCCAAAGCTCTCTGCAGAGGAACTAGAACCAGAAAGCACCACTGAGATCCTGCATCTCTTCCCTCACTGTTCCAGCGGCCCACACAGAACCCAAAGCCCAGCTCCGCTCACCTGCTTTGGTTCTGGATCTCGATTTGGACTGCAGAGGCACTACTTTCGTGTTTATTTTTTTGTTTGGAAGCAAAAGGTATGAAGTTCATCAGTGTGTTTGTATATTTGTATGTGTCCAGAAATTGTGTCCTGTATCCTTTTTGACCTTGGTTATGCTGTATATAAAGTAATTTAATATTTCCCCGTCGTCCATAGTGGTACAGGAGTCTCTTTAAATTAAAAAAAATGATCATGAAGGATCTCAACCTTATATGTGTATGTCATGAGAGTCTAGGGGCCTCATTTATAAAGCGTGCATACGCTCAGATTTGATCTTAGAGTGTGCGTACGCTTAAATCCACGCCAGCGCAAAAACTGTCTTTGACGTGGAAAAGTGCTTAGCGTCACGATTATAGATTATGGAGTTGTAAATGAAAGCTTTCATTCCTATATCATTTGATTTCCTGAAAACATTCTGCATTCCGTATTAGTGCCAAAAAATAATGATATGCGCCCAGAATTCTGTGGAGGCATGGCCATGTTTGCATAATTAGAATCTTGACAACCTCGGAATCTTGACGGACACAGAGAACATTACTGTTATTGTCTTAATCATAAGACTGAAGGTGGGATGTAGCTTTTTGCATTGGGTGTGTTTTTTTGATAACCGTGTAGAGCAATGTTTTTTCCTCCCATGTGTACGAGCTTATTTTAGGCTACTGATTGTAAACAGTCAAATCAAAATAGTTTGATTAGTACTCAGACTTAAATTTACTTGGGTGATTTTTTAGCTTTAGAAAGCCCTAACTTTTGAAACAAATGGGTAAAATGGTTTGCCATACAAAATGCCACTTTCTGGAAAGGGTTATATAATTTTGTCAGATGAGATCAGAAGATATTTTTCAACAGTGTAAGTACTTTTTTTTTGTTTTTTTTTTGAGCAAATTAAATTTTTCTGATTAACAAATTTTGTCCGAGTCCTTTTTATTTATGGTATTCAAGCAAATGCAGTGCATTTCGAGCAGAATTCTTAGTCGTGTGATCATATCAAACACAAGGAATTTCAGATATCCTTTATTAGGTTGTAGATACACTTAAAAAAAAAAAACTTGGGAAAACATAGATTGTCCAATTTGCTCAATAATATTATTTGAGAGCTACACAACAGAATAGTTTTTCTTCCAAACTTGACTGATTTCAATAAACGTAGTTCTATAAAATGTGCAGTCTACTAGTTTAAATTATGTAGGCGAAAGTAGGTTCAACAGCACTTGTTTTGCGGTTGACAACTAACACTGTAGTTCCCAGCATGCTGTGCATGGAACTTAAAATATATAGCAAAAATGTTGAAATTACGTATTGTGTTTTTAAGCAAAATGATGGGTGACTTGAGTGTTTAATGTTTAGTTGTTGCCATTTAGAAACCTGCTTTACTCAAGGGCATTTAATGCTTAGTGTTTAGTTTGCCAGTGTGCTGTTGCTAGCTAATAGTTAATTAGCAAATGATACAATATTACAATTTAGCATTGTGACAAAAAATATGAAACTGAATAAATCATAACACATTAAGACCCCTTAATTGGATCACTTAGAAATAACTGAACATGAAGTTACATGAACAAATTATGCTTGCGTAACTGGATTAATGTCGAACTGATGATAAAATAATGTAAATTCAACACTTTTTCAGACTTAAGTCCCATGTTCTTTGTTTTTAGCCAGCGGTGTCCCACAGGGCTTTGTATTTGGTCCGGTTTGATTCGTCCATAACTTTTTCATTGATTTATTTTATCTACCTTTTATCCATCAGTGACCTTCTAGATGTCTGAAATGAGCAGAGTACAAAATCAGCATTGATAATTAAAGTAATGAGCAACAATACATTGTAAAATAACTTCCAATGAATAATCGTTCCACTTTTCTTCAATGAACGTTGAACCGAAAAGCACAAGTATCTGAAGTATCAAAAAAAATGCAAATATGGTCTTATTTAATAATGTAACAAAATAAACAACAGTTAAATGTCTTTGAAACCAGCCGTTTACTTGTGACATCATTGTTACATAAAATGTTCATATTTCACATGGCATCAGCGATTCATTTCAAATCCAAAATATAAAAAGTGCAAATGACAGTTGACGGTACACCGGCCATACAACATGGTTTGGTGTCTTTTTTTCCTTTTTTTTTTTTTAAATCTTCCCCCATTATTGTAAACACAAACAACAACTGTATTCATAAGCAGACCTTGTTACAGCCACATTGACATTCATGACGTGAGAAACTGTACACGAGCAAGGCAGAGTTCGTCGCTGATATTTTCTTTCGCTCATTCTTTGGGAGAAGGGATTGGCTAAACAGCACGGTGATTAAACATGCATTCAAACTTTAATATAATAGAACATCACACTTCTTTCCTAAATAAAAAAAAAAGATATATATTTTTTAATAATGTAGCGATTTTACTACAATTCATATGATTTAAAAAAAAACTAAATTCAAATGCTAATGAAAATTGACAAAATTTGCAAATATATATGGACTACAAAATATATAATACATAAAATTACAAAAAAGAACCGGCAATTAAAATCAAAAACTGAAAATACAAAAATTAAAAGCTAATTTAAAATATTAATATAAACTATAATAGCATATAAATAATACTACAATAGCACTGCTGTGAATGTTTTAATGATAAGAAGATGAGATGTTTTCATGATGAAGCATTTACTGAAATACAGTGTGCCAGTGCGGTCCACCTCTACATTACAGGAAGTGAGACGTGTCTCCAGCACTCACCATGTCCAGCATCTTGCTGGTTTCTGATTGGTCAGGTGCACTGGGGACTGTTACTGCCATCGGAGCTCGAACTCGATTTAGTGTCCCGATAGACGCCATCTTCACGCTGGGCACTGAAACACAGACGAACATGCTATGAGCTCCACAACATGTGAAACTATCAACCACAGTGGTGCTTTGAAAACAGACCTGGCTGTGCCAGCAGAGGGGTGCTGGGTAATGCGGTCTCATAGGCGGGCGGGTTATGAGCGGAAACGGTGACGGCTGGCACAGCGAAGCTCTTGAGCGGGTGTGTGGGCCGAACGTGGGCCGTCGGTGGGTTTATGCTCGGCGGCTCTTCCTCTTTGATCACCGCCTCGGTCTTCTGCAGTTCAGCTGTAGTGTTGGGCTGACCGGGGGCAACCGGAGGTCCAGGTGCAGGGGGCTGATTCCTCACAGATTCTACACACATACACAGAAAACACGGAAATTACTATATTATATACACAAGTTTTTTTTCTGAGATACAATTTTATTAGGGGTGTAACGATTCACTCGTTTTCTCGTTGCATCGATTACAAACCCTGACGAAGCATGCATCGCCGATGCATCGATCTTGAAACGTGGATTTTTGAATCGTGAATCGTTGATTTCTGCCAATGATCGATTTAAAATGCTAAGAATCTAATGAGTCGCGATTTCTATAGCGATTAAATGATTTAAAATATACACATTAAATTACTACAAGCACAAATGAATGGGGACCTTGAACAGCGTTGTTTGTGTCCTCACATCTCCTTCACACGTCACAGGATTGTGCTCGCGCTCCGTTCGTAGCTCTCGCTGACTGGTTTTTGACCAGCCAGTGTGTGATCTCTCCTTAGTACTCGTGGACAGTACTGCTAGAGTACAGTAGTTTTGATTGACTGCCTGATCAGTTATTGCATGGACGGAGCCAAAACAATGTAAGTGTCTAAAAGCATACGCACAGTTCCATTGAATGAGAAATGCCTTTTAACTTAATGTCGTTAAATGGAATGTGTGAAGGAAACGGTTAAAATAACCACAGCATTAACAACAACCTTGAAATAAGAGCGCGAGGTTTATCTGTCAATCAAATGCTTGAAAGTTGCGTTCATTATTATAGCAAAAAGACATCGGGCACATTTTCTTTCAGAATCATCATTCACCGAAGGAAAGGTTAAATACTGTAGCATTTTATTTCATGAAAATAAGATGAAGAAACTCATCATGCAAAGGTGTGACATCAAATGTTACCCTATAGCCTACATTCACAGTATGCTACACAGTAGTTAACATGAAATAATACTTTTAAAGCCTTTATTTATAATCTTGGCTATACCCTAGTGAAAAATAAATATACTAAAATGTATCTGAAATAAAATTATTTATTTCATGCTAAGTATACTACAAATAAATAAATACTTTTAGTAGCCTATACTAAACTGGTATAAAGTGTGCTAAATTGGAAGTAGTGATGAAATCCAACTAAAGATAACCTGAAGCATATTTGATTATGCTAATGTGGAACTATTGCAAGTATACTTAAGGTAAAGTACACTTTAAATATCTTGCATTTAAAGACATTTATTATTCAAAGATCATACAATCCTCAAGTGTTTTTTTGCTCTCACTCTCTGACCCCATAAAGGCTGCTGTGTAATTTGCCCCCTGACTAAGCATGTGTCAGTAGTCTGAAGTTTGGTTAGGTAGTTTGATAGTGTTGGCACTCTGACAGTAGATACATTATAAATGTTACTCAATACTATATATAGTATATATATATTCTATATATATATACTCAATATATATATTACTATAATTTAAATTTATGATAATTTAAAATAATTTTATAGAGATAGGCATGATATAAAAAAAGCACAAAAATTGCTTTGTTTCAATGAAGTATGATTGATTGAATTAATTTAGATTTTACCCAATTAAAATTATAAATATAAAATACTAAAAATATAAAAATAGACATTTAACTATATAGTTATATAAATATTAACATAATATTGAAGTCCCGCATTTTACTATATTTTAATAATTAGTATTTTAACATATTGTTATATTTAAATAGTCTGTATTTTATATATACAGTGGGTACGGAAAGTATTCAGACCCCCTTAAATTTTTCACTCTTTGTTATATTGCAGCCATTTGCTAAAATCATTGAAGTTAGCATTAACAAGATGACCCGTTGAATTCATTTTGGGAGCGATGACTGATTGAATGTATTTTTAGTCCAGTGCCTGCATATAAGATTAGTATTGACTAATTAGTATTAGTATTGAAGTTCAGAGGCTGTGGATTAACCATGTTGTGTATTTTCAACAGTTTCAATATGAGAAATAACTTTTATATTGATTCAATGGATTTATTGCATTTTGGGGAAACATTTTAATGTTATTATAGCCTAAAGATACTATTTGAAAGTTTGAAACAGAAAATAGTAGTTTTCATCTCGCCACTTTCTTGGTAAAGAAAACACATTTTCACTCAAATTAATCAAAATGGATTTATAGCGTTTTGGAACCAAATTCTTTATATATATATATATATATATATATATTTATATTTTAACAATATGATTAGAACTTGAATATATAGTACCTTAATATTATTTTATTACATTTACGTGACCTATGGTAGTTGATGGGTCAAAACTTGTGATAGGATTTCAGTTGCAGCTCAGATCAAGAACTGCAGCTCAGTTGCAGTTCAGACTGAATCACCCTTTTTAATATTTTAAGATCATAACTATTCTCAAAGCTCTCTAAAGTAGATACATTACTCACAGTAACCATGGTACCATGTCCAAAGAACCTGAGTAATATGTTTATTTAATGTGTATCCTTTGAAGTACCATGTAAATAGCGCATGATAAATAGCGTCTGACAGCATCCCTGCGGTCTCACCTGCAGACGGAGGCCTGTCTGAGAATGTGCTGGGGGTGGCAGGCGCTCTCAGGCCGATCTGGTGATGAAGGTAGCCACGCGGCGGGAGGTGATAGTGATGATGATGGTGATGAAGATGATCGAGGGAATGGATGGGGTGAGCGCTAATCACAGCTGAGACACAAACACACACACACACACAGTGAGGTTGCCACGACAACACAGCACAACACATCTGTTCCAAAACTTAGTGAGCTACTTTGCTGTATTCTGCCTGCATAGACAGCATCCCTACTTAGGCAGCATTCTAGATGATACGCAACGTCTTAAGTAAGTGATTTGGAACGCTCTACATTGGCAGCAACTGTGTGCATCACATAAATAAATAGTTGTAGTTTTGATTTTACTATATTCAAATCATAGTTCTGAAAACAAAACAATAAATCCAAAATAAAATAACAGTTGGTAATGAATAACTATAATGAATAAAAAAAGGTTAAATTATTGATTTAAGCTTTCAGTGGTTTCAATAGTGTATAAATAATAATAGAAAAGTATTTCCATTTATTTATATTTTTATATGAAATTATTAAATGTTATATAATTTTAATACATTTTATATAATAAATTCTTTATATTTATTAATTTTATTTGCAAAATTTATTTAGGTAAATATTTTATTTTATTACCGTTTTAACGATAATTATGTATATGTACATATAAAATAGGACCTAAAATATAAATAAAATAAAAAACATTCTCAGTATGTTGCTCTATGATACTGTATGAAACATAATAAATACAAAGCAAATGCAAATATTTAGTAAAATTAGACTGAACTGTTAGATTGAATGCATTAGACTTATAATAATTTTTCTAAAATCGTCCACCGTTTTAAACGGATCTGAATGTATTACGAGGCTGCTTTGACTAGGAAGGATATATGCAATATGCAAATATATGCCGTCTTAAAGTGCCCCTACTATGGGTTATGAAAGGTTCATATTTTGGTTTTGGGAGTCCCCAACAACAGGTTGACATGCATGCAAGGTCAAAAAACACTTTCATTGTCTTATAATGTGCATTTATTTTTACCTTATTTGCTCAACAACGACTCCCAAACGATTCGATCAACGATTAATTTTTCCAAACCCCTCCTTTGCGTGACGCTAATCTGCTGTGATTGGTTCGATTGGATCACGCCTGTAATGCCTGATAAAGCAGCGTTTGTGAGCGCAGTGCTGCTTTGTGTAAAGCGTTACCGGGGAAACCACTATTATTACCGCTTCAAAAGCGGCACCTAGTGGCAAAGAATGAATTTGCATTTTCATGCAGACAAAGTTTTCCCGGGTCTGCGCATGCGCAACAAGTGGGCGGGCAATATGCTAATGTTTCATGTTGACGTCAACATGAAACGGCTTGGGATTCGTTTTAAAAACGATTCGTTTCATTGATTCAGAGTCGACTCTTTCTTTTGAGAAACAATAACTTTATACACGGTG
>NW_015634461.1:64600-66104 GCF_001515625.1 Sinocyclocheilus rhinocerous
GTATTTTTTTGGGGGGGGGGGGGGGTCTGTGACAATGACAATAATCAATCATTTTGAGAAATTAACTGCAGTTATGCAGCATTAAGTGAGATTACAAAATCTAAGTCTTTTTCTAGAGTTTTAAATATTTGTTCATTCATGTTGTAGTTATGCTGCAGTGATTGTACCACAGTTTTAGGCACGCTGTGTCATGTCAGGCCTAAAAAGCAAAATGTCCCGTTGCTTATTGTTTTAATACACATGTGTATGTGAGCTTAAAAGAAGACTGAAGAACACACTTTTTCTGGTGGGAGTTGGAGCGGCGTGGGTGCACTTTCAGATTTAAAACTTTGCAGGATGTTTTCATTCACTTAGAGCTGTGTTACACACTGCATGAAAGGTCATTTTCAAAAATCCATAATAGGGGCACTTTAAAAAACAACATGACACTGCTGCCTATTTTTTAATCACAGCATTGGCATTAAGATGGAAGCTCACTAGGTTTGGATTTAGTTTGCTGCTATGACACAAGACGAGCACTGCGCTTCACTCAGCACACCGTGAAAAGCACAGGACAGGCTGAGATGGCATGGGACAATCAATGACGTGGCCCCTTTTGCTTGCTTTTTCGTTGTGAACTTACGCTGGGAAGGCTGAGAGTCAAACGGCATCATAATTTTCGGTCTCACTCCCCTCCGACCGGCCAAAGTGGACACGCTCTCCTCCCCCTCATGACCTGCACACATGCAGAAAGGCGTTTATGAAACAGACTCGGTCCTGGATGCTGGGTTAGGTTTAGGCACTCTGCTCTCACCCCGTCTCTGATGGCTGGGCTCAGCGGCCGGGTCCTGGGCGGTCCGCGGGATGGGCGTCTCTGTCATGACCGGGTTGGGCTCGGGTGATTTGTCCATGGGCTTGAGCTCCACACGCTCATGATGGATCCACAGATCAGGAGGTTTCAGGTCTTTAGATGAGCTCTTGTACTTGTGGGAGCCGGTGCTGGACTTACAGGCCGCACGTTTCCTAAAATATAGAATGTTTAATTAATTTATCTTTTTTTTATTACTTGAATATTAATAAATGCTTTATTTTTTATTATATTTTACAAATATCATATACTTTGCATTATAATCAATATATTAGAATTACATAAAATTATACATATTTTATCATTTTTATATATTATTTTAAAATAATGAAACGAATATCAAATCTATCTGAAACAAGAATACGAGTGAATCCGTGTATCATTCGATCATTCGTTTTTTGATTTAATATTGAAAGTAGAAAAATTAGAAAACGGCTCCTTTTTCGTTTTTTCGTTTTTTTCCCAAAAAACGAGAAACGAGAATTCAGCTTAAATTTTCGTTTTTCGTTCATGGGTGGAAAAATGAATAAACAGCTTGAATATTCGATTTCTACACGTGGGAATTAAACGCCCCTTTCTGCTGATTGGTCAGCCAAAGATCAAACCGTGCCATCATCAGTTCTTCCGCAGTATCACGCAGCAGAATAATAGTCCTCC
>NW_015634461.1:66855-73056 GCF_001515625.1 Sinocyclocheilus rhinocerous
GTATTTTTTTGGGGGGGGGGGGGGGTCTGTGACAATGACAATAATCAATCATTTTGAGAAATTAACTGCAGTTATGCAGCATTAAGTGAGATTACAAAATCTAAGTCTTTTTCTAGAGTTTTAAATATTTGTTCATTCATGTTGTAGTTATGCTGCAGTGATTGTACCACAGTTTTAGGCACGCTGTGTCATGTCAGGCCTAAAAAGCAAAATGTCCCGTTGCTTATTGTTTTAATACACATGTGTATGTGAGCTGTAAAGAAGACTGAAGAGTGAAGAACACACTTTTTCTGGTGGGAGTTGGAGCGGCGTGTGCACAGGATGGCCCCCACGACCACAGCGATGATGGTGAACACACCAACAGAGACAATCACCACGATCACCAGAATATGATTCTCCTGGCTGCCCGTGATGCCTGGTTTATCTGACACAGAGAGAGAGACAGCGTTACATCACCACAGCTCTTAATGAGTCACGTGCCTGTCTTTAAAGAGTGTGTCTTCCTGTATACCCATGTTTGATCCAATCCCGTGCTCCGGTAGAGTCGGGTGACCGGGTTTGACTTGCAGCCCTACAGACAAGACATCAAAGAACTTCATTTAACTGAATATATTATATATTATGTTTTATATGTGTGTTTTTATTTAATATATTAATAGATTCTATATTTGTAACTTATTCAAATAAATATATAATAAAATTTAATTTAACATATTTAGCAAAAGGATGTATGTTGTTGTATATAAATTGTATGAATATTTAAAATCTTTAAAAATTATTATAAAATACATATATATAGAATTATATGTGACCTTGGACCACAAAACCAGTCATAAGGGTCAATTTTTTTAAATTGAGAGCTGAATAAATAAGCTTTCCATTGATGTATGGTTTGTTAGGATAGGATAATATTTGGCCGAGATACAACTATTTGAAAATCTGGAATCAGAGGGAGCAAAAAAATCTAAATATTGAGAAAATCAGCTTTAAAGTTGTCCAAATGAAGTTCTTAGCAATGCATATTACTAATCAAAAATTAAGTTTTGATATATTTACGGTAGGAAATTTACAAAATAATACTTAATATCCTAATGATTTTTGGCATAAAAGAAAAATTAATAATTTTGACTCATACAATGTATTGTTGGCTATTGTTAAAAATATACCTGTGCTACTTATGACTGGTTTTGTGCTCCAGGGTCACATATGTATACACACTTTTTATTTAATGATAAAAAAATGTATAAATACATAAAACTCAATGTTAACTAAATGCATAGAATGCATAAAGAATTTTTATATTTATTTATATTTCAAGTATATATTTAACTTGAAATTCAAATAAATTCAATTCAATTTAAATTTTATAAAAAAAATACATTTAATATAAATTTCATTTTTAGTGTTATATGGCAAAACTAAGCCTGTTTTAATGGCTGGTAACTGTTTTGACCATTAAACTTCTAAACATCTAATATAATATTTTACATATCTTATATGATATTATTTAATTATGTATTAATAATATGTATAATAATATTATAAATCATATGTATTCAATCATATTGGCATAATTAGTCAAAATTATTAATGCATTTAAAACAATGTCGTGTGTCTTTAATTTCCTTCTGCATTAGAAACGTGTTTAATTACCTTGATCACTTGACATTTTGTCCGATGGCTCAGCTGGAAACAAAGACAAACAGAATGAATAAATGAGCATCAGTTAAGTTTTAATAGGCGAGTCTAAACAAGGCTGGGGCTTTACCTTTCGGGGTGCGGAACTGCGCCGCGTCTGACATGGGTCCCATGCCTTTGGAGTTTCTCGCCTGGATCTTGAAGTAGTATGTGGTGTCCAGCGTCAGCCCCTGAATCTGATGGGTCAGTCTGTTTCCCACCACGGGCTCCACCACCCAATCATGGACCTCGGCGTTCACATCGGTGCTGTAGTAGATGATGTACCCTGAGAGACAGAGATTTATTCCACGTCTGAAAATTATCCTTTTCTGTTTGGATGCACGACTGGTTCTGTAAATCCTGTCATCGGCATCCATAATGTAAATCAGGCATGTCATGTCAGTCTAAAATTTGTTTCATGTCATGCAAATAATGTCACAATGCAAAATGATCTTCTAGTTGATTATCTTCAATTCATATTTTGTGGTGTAATATGACCGGGACATGGTTTTGGGGTACCTGTGATTTTGCCGTTGGCTTCAGTCGGAGGCTGCCAGTTGATGTTGATGATTCGAGGATTTCCCTCTTTACTGATCACAGTCACATCTTTCGGAGCAGAGCTGGGTACTACAAATCACATTAAAGGCAGAGAATACAAGCAAATACTGTAAAAAGGCTATTAATAAAAGCTTTGCTATAGCAATCTGTCCCAAAATCATCAGCTCTTATAGAAATTAATGGATGTAACTAAAGGGATTTGTTGATGAGGGTCGAGAAAATGTTGAATCTCATTTGTACTGAAAAACCAATAAAAATGCAAATAAGACATTAATTAAATATGCACAAATTTTGCATGCATCCTAAAATCTACACATCTGTTTTTGAATTTCATGTACTTCATCGCATGAATTTTTGATGATATAAACAAACAACAAAAAAAATTTAGAGAAAACCCATGTTTTGTCAACATCTACAGACAAATGATAAGAAATTATGAAATACATATTATATAATATGCAAGAGTCATAACATAATTGGGAACCTGTGTGGAAAAACTGGTGCATGCATGTTTAATGAGATAAAACTAGATTAAATGAGTTAAGTTGTTTTCATGAAAGAGAAAATATTATAGTAAAAATGTCATTTATTTCTGTATAATAGTAAAATGCTGTGAATGTGTGTGATCTTACTGGACTCAAAGGTGGTCCCGTGGGCCGTCATACTCCATGTACTGCTCCTGCGGCTCTTGGTCACCATAACGGAGAACTCATAAAGCGTGTTGGGCTTCAGAGCCGTTACCGTATGGAACAGAGACGTGGTGTTTGCCATCTGACAAAACAAGCAACAGACAAACACATTAAAAAAAGTTGATCACCGCATATTGTAACACATATGACTATTAAAAAATATATAGTATATACTATGTAGTATGCAGTAAGCAGTACACTAGTATTCCATTCCAAACAGGTATTTAATGCATTCTGAGCAAGTGAACACTAGAGGGCGCTCCAAGCACGGGAAAAAAACCTATAGTGAACTGAAATACTCTCTTCAGAATCAGTGTTATTTTAGTATCATCGAGCTACTATTATAGTTTTGACTAAAAGTTTTTGAATTAGTTTTTATTTTTAAATCTTCTCAAAGTTTTAGTAATTTTCTTGTGTTTTTGTATTTTGTTTTAACTGTCTATATATTTATTTAATTTAATATAATTTGATTTCAGTTTTAGTTATTTTAGCAAATTAAATGAAAAAGACAAATGTTGTCTTGGCAACTTTTTTCCCTCCATTTTACTTTGATTAACATTTATTTTATTTCAAGCAAATACAATTGTATGATTTTAGTTTTAGTTACTGCTACAGTCCTCTTTAGAACATCAGTTTAAGTGATGAAATAAAGCTGTTTTGAACACCAAATAAACCAATGTTATGAAATGTGACCTTGGACCACAAAACCAGTCATAATGGTCAATTTTTTGAAATTGAGATGTATACTTCATCTGAAAGCTGAATAAATAAGATTTCCATTGATGTATGGTTTGTTAGGATAGGACAATATTCTTAATCTTTACTTAATATCCTGATGATTTTTGGCAGAAAAGAAAAATCGATAATTTTGACCCATGCAATGTATTGTTGGCTATTGCTACAAATATACCCCAGAGACTTAAGACTGCTTTTGTGCTCCAGGGTCACAAATATGAACCCAAAGAGACGGTGGATACCTTGTATTTGGTGTTGGCGGGGATGTTGGTCTTCCAGCGGATAGTGTAATATCTGGAGTCGGTGATCTTCTGGTTCTTGGCGAGCGAGTTGTCGGCCCAGCTGACTTTGACTGTGTCCTGGCTGAGGACGGTGGCCTGAACGCCCACCGGGGGCAGCATGGGTGTGGGGTCAGGTGCTGGGGTGTATGGGTTATTAAAGAGTTCATAAAAATCAATATCAGGGTCTATGGGGTCTGACAGCAGCGTAATAAATGGAGAACAAAATAAAATAAAATAAAACAACAAAATCACATGGGTTTAAAAAATATGGAAGGATTGATCAGGGTTAGACAACATAAAATGGATTAATGGTTCAGTGGTGGACGAGTGAGAGGAAAAATGAATGAAAAAGAGAAAGAGTGATATTATTAGAATTAAAAAGCTCCATATTTAATTTAAAACAGTAGATATGCAAAAACATTGATTATAATTGGTGTCAAATGGACAATTTCTATTACAAGTCTTGGATTATGTTGCAGCATTTAAAGACATACAGAAAAAAACTCACTGAAAATTACAAGAAATAATACAAGTTTAATACTATTTAAGCTCTAAGGTCAGTATCTGCAACAATTACCACAGAAAATTATTTCAACTCATTTCTCAGATTTGAAAAAGACAAAAATCAAGTACACACAGTGATGTGTGGTACATGTTGGCTAAATCATCCTTTTAAGCGTGTTGAGCAGTAATAATAATAATAACTATTATTATTATTCAAAATATAACAATATTAAAAGACGAGAAAAATAACAAAAGATACTATCACAATAATACTACTATACTGTAAAATAATAAAAATAATATTTATAATAGTATTTAAAAAGAAATATAACAGTGTTCAATAGTAATAATTATTCAAAATATTTTTTACTTTATTTGATTTATAAAAATACAAAAAAGATATTAATTAAAAAAAAATAAAAAAAATATTATTTTACTGTAAAAGACAAAAATGAATAGTAGCATTTATAAAATTAATGATATTAATAATAACTTTAATAAACATATACTTATAATAGAATTTAAAAATAAGTATTATATCAATATTTAATAATAATAATTATAATCATTATTATTCAAAGTATTTTTACATTATTTGATTTATATAAATATAAAAAAGATAAAATATAAAAATATATTACTATTGCAATAATACTATTCTACTGTTATATATAAAAAAATAATAATAGTACGTTTTATAATAGTATTTAATGATAGTAATGATAATAATACTAATTTTAAAACTATAATAATAATTATCTGTCCTATTACAGTGTTTTTTTTGCTCATTTAAGAGGGGCAAATCCAAACGATCCTGTAATTAACAGCATGTTGCTGATCAATAGAGCTCTGAACATTTAATTAAGATACACCTGGAATTGCTATTGATTTTTCTGTGAAAATATCCACTGATTTTGTTGTCGTCAACAGCAACAACAGAAAACGCAGGCTCAGCAGAAAACAGCTATAAATGATTGTAGCAAACAAGCTAACGTTCATCCTCAACTCATTTCTGGGTCATTTTGTGCTCTAGCTTAGGAAACTCGAGAAAAGTTATGTGACGCCTAACAGAGTGGGATCTGATGTGAATCTCGACCTGACAGGACGGCAGGGGGTCTGGAAACCTCTAACAGCGGTGTTCGGCTGTCTGAGACATCTGACGTAAAGCCAATGAAAGAGAGACGTGAGCGCACATCACACCTGTAGGTTTGGATGTGTGTCCCAGAACTGAGGGGGGCAGACGGATGCGCGGTATCTGTCACCTCACATTTAACACACACACACACACACACGAGCGAGGAAGAGATTGTAGTTTCTCTTCACTACAAAACAACGTCTGACTGACTTCTAGAGCCTGAAGCGTTACAGATTTACACCACGCTTTGTTTCTGGTGCAAAAACGCAAACATGTCTGATGCTAGATATAAGAGAGACACAGTTAAGCATGTTATATGTGACTCTGGACCACAAAATCAGTCATAAGGGTAGATTTTTTTTAATTGAAGTTTATGCATCATCTGAAAGCTGAATAAATATTTGGCTGAGAGACAACTATTTGAAAATCTGGAATCTGAGGGTGCAAAAAAATCTAAATATTGAGAAAATCACCTTTAAAGTTGTCCAAATGAAGTTCTTAGCAATGCATATTACTAATCACAAATTAAGTTTTGATATATTTACAGTAGGAAATTTATAAAATATCTTCATGGAACATGATCTTTACCTAATATCCTAATGATTTTTGGCATAAAAAAAAA
>NW_015634461.1:73324-94857 GCF_001515625.1 Sinocyclocheilus rhinocerous
TATATATATATATATAAAATACTGGTTGTTTTTTTAATAATAACAAAAAAAAACAAGTTCAATATTTTATTAAAATGAACAAATATATTTATATATATATATATTTTTTCGAAATATTATTCAACTTTCATATGATTGTTAAGTTCTTTGGGTGTACAACAATACACAATAAAGCACTATATAAATGCATCATTCATTCATATGTATTCAGATATTTTTATTTTAATATATTTAAAACCACAAATAACACTTAAGAATGAAATTGAAAGTATGCAGACAAGGACATGTGAAAGCTGGCACAATAAAAACCTCAAACTATGGTACAGTCAGTGTGTTTGAGAGTCTCACCGGATTGAGGTCTCGTGGTGGCGCTGTTGTAGATGGGAATGCCTTCGCCCATGTTGTTGAACGCCTTGAGGGTGATGACGTAATGGGAACTGGGATCTGGAGTGGAAGACATGATAAACAGTCTAAAAGCGTCTATAAACACACCTAATGTCAGCATCAGACTGACTGTTTGTGGCGTTACACCCACCGAGGTTATCGATGCTGTAGAAACGCTGCTTGTAATCCAGAGTGACTGTGTGGGCGTGAGGGCTGCCGATTCCGTATCCGATTTTATAACCTCGCACTAAAATGTCCTGGTTTTCTGGAGGAGTCCAGCTCACCACGATTCGGTTCACCAGCGGACGAACATGAAGAGAACTCGGCACTCCTGGAACCTGAGACTCTGTAACACACACAAGCTAGAACGTGCTCATCTTTGACAATTTTCACATTTTATATGATTTGATATTTTAAATTAAAAAAGTTAAACAATAATTTAAAAAAATTCTTATTGAAAAAGTATTACAACAATACACAATAAAGCACTATATAAATGCATCATTCATTCATATGTATTCAGATATTTTTATTTTAATATATTTAAAACCACAAATAACACTTAAGAATGAAATTGAAAGTATGCAGACAAAATTGATAGTGTAGCAGACAAACCTCCAATAGAGACTATTCCTGCTGAAATGACATCAATCAATGTTCTCTTTCAAGCACAAACACACTGAGAGGACTGTCAGAAAACAATTTCACAATCAAGCATGAAATGAATGTTTACAGCATTGGAGCTCAGGTCGGGTGTAGCGCTGAGCTAAACAGCAGCTGTTAAGCACAAATTCATTAGCGTATATTGAGCTGACTGCTGTAAGAGCAGAGAAATCCATTCCTATTTGTTTTGGCCAAGCTTAAAAGCAAAACTTGTGTAAACGGATCCACAGACAGCTTCGTTTTATTAGTGAAACGCAATTTGAATTTATCTTAGCGGCCGGTTCTAATGTTCTGCTCTGATTTATAAGGCAACGCTGCTAATTTCCGACAAAACCTTTTGGATTTAGAGTCATTAAATTGACTCATTATTTCAAACACTGGCCTATTTGTGGGGCTAATTCAAGTAGGAGCGGATGAAGCGGAGGCATTAGCGCTTGAGAGAGATGCTTTGGTCTGGCTGTCACAGAGCTTTTCCCATTTTAGCAGATGGAAATGAGCCCAAAGAGGGTTTGAACGCACACACACACACACACACACACACACACACAAACACAAACACACACACACACACACACGAACACACACACACACACAGTGCCGGGGTCCAATTGTCACTGAAAATACAAGCTATTAATCAAACTCAGCCGTCTAAATCAGCCGAAATGCCTCCGTGTCTGTTTGTTCCCTTCATTTCAGAGTTCCTGCTGCTCTTTGATGAGGATGGAAGGGAAAAACACACAAGAAATGTTCCTCTCGCAACACACCAGCAGCTTCCTTCAACACAGAAATATGACTTTCAATTACTGGCTGAATCTCAAAAGGAAATGTCTGGGTCCTCATAATAGTAATAATAAATTATAATTTATATAACAAAAACTAAATCGATTTTTGACCATAATGCTTATTTTCATTGTGATAGTATTTTAATGATAACTGAGCACATTAAATTCTAGATTAAATTAAATCCCCCTTAAATTCTGATGATCACATGCAACTCACACTATTTATTTAAATAATCAATAAATATAATGAATGCAATAAATAATACCATGACGTATAATAAAAACAACTGCACTTAAATGATGAATCAACATTTTTTCCTATTACAGTAACAAAATTATGGGCAGTATGTGCTTAATTGTATTTATTTGTGCTTAACTGTTAAAATGGCCCTAAAAATGGCCATATATATTATTATTATTATAATATAATAATAATATTATATTATAATTTATTATTATTTTCCTCATCATTTTGGGTTGAAATGAAAGACCCAGAATGTTCTTGACAAAATACAAAAAACGGCCCTAAAATAGACATTTTTTAATGCAAAATATAATTTATTATAATTTTCTTCTTCATTTTGGGTTGAAATTAATGACCCAGAATGCTCTTGACAAAAAGCAAAAAATGCTCGTAAAAATAATGGCCCAGAAAAGGCTGTAATGGTCCTCAAAATGGACGTAATATTTTCATACAAATTAAAATTTACTATAATCTTTCTGTTTATTTTGTGGTGAAATGAATGTTCTCAGAATGTTCTTGACTAAATGAATGAATGAATGAATGAATGGCCCAAAAAATGGCCATAACTGCCTGAAAATATTTATTTTGCTAATATACATAATATTTTACTATGCAACATATTTTAAAACTATTTAATATATTTATTTAATGTGATATTTTTTCTCTTTGATTTTGGGCTTAAGTGAATGACCCAAAATGTTCCTTCTATCCATTCTTTTACACTAACAGTGGAAACGGGCAGAACATGAAAGTGGTGGATCTTTTCACTTCTTCCACACAGATCTAACACAACAGCTGTGGCAGTAACCTAACAGCTCAGACACGATTATCTGAGCCCGATGTCACGAGTAATCACATCAGCGCTTTCTCAAGCCTGAAATCAATTGAATTTACTGTAACCGACTCAGCAGCCATGCGCCAGTTTTCTTCTTATGGCATTCGGAGTCTTTAAACGGACACATTAATCCAAATAATTCAAAGGCTTTTCATTTAACAATAGAAGTGCATTAAACAAATGCCATTTTCCCAGGATTCCCCTCTCCGTCTCACACCAGAAGAGCGTTTAACAGACTCCTCCAGTGGAAGGACGAGTGAATTATGCAGCGGCTCTTTCAGTATTGATGAAGTCTGCCGTTTGATACGTGAGAAATAAAGTTCTTCACATCCCGAACAAACACACCTGACACACACAGAGAATTACACCAGCAGGAAGCTCCAGGGAAGAAAGTCAAAGTGAAGGAGGAAAAGTGGCGTGTTTGTTTACCGTCCAGGTCGTTCTCGAAGGTTTCGGCTGCGATCCACTCGGTTGTCGGGCCGGTTCCGTTCACGGTGGAGGCCGACACTCTCACGGTGTAAACCTTTCCCTTCTCCAGACCTTAAAGACAACAAAACCAGCATTCATGTCACGAGGCGCTGAATTAAATACACAAACTATGTGTTACATAAGTGGCAGTTCTCTAGACTCAGCAACCTAAACACTATTCTTTACATTTCCTGAGTAAAAATGGGTTTTCGCCCATTTCTAAGTGGTTTCTCACTGATTCAAGTCAAAAGATATGCTAGATATGACTTGAGTCCCTTCCAGTAAATCCGAGGGATTTTTGTCACCATTAATTAATTATTTTATTTGGTAGAAGTGTTGTTATCATTAACTAAAACAATTAAAAATAGTGTTTTTTTTAGTTATTGAAATAAAAAACAAATATTAGATGAAAAATATTTTTTAAATAAGTTAAATAATTAAAAAAAAAATTTTTAAAAAACAAAATCGTCATTAAAATATACATAGAAATATAATACAAATTATAACAATTACAAAAGCACATACGAATGATTAAATAAATCTGAGATGAAATAAAAATAAAAATATTACATGGGAAAAATAAATGTTTTAAAAAGAAATGAAATTTTGCAGTTTAAGTTGCAGTTCTAAGATTACTTGAACTGGAAAGCTATATTGCTGTATTGAAGTTATATAGAAAAAAATATTTTTTAAATAAGTTAAATAATAAAAAAAAAATGTTTTAAAAACCAAAATCGTCATTAAAATATACATAGAAATATAATAAAAATTATAACAATTACAAAAGCACATACGAATGATTAAATAAATCTGAGATGAAATAAAAATAAAAATATTACATGGGAAAAATAAATGTTTTAAAAAGAAATGAAATTTTGCAGTTTAAGTTGCAGTTCTAAGATTACTTGAACTGGAAAGCTATATAAATGTATTGAAGCTATATAGAAATATAAAAAAATAATAAAAATGACAAAAGCAAATACAAATCACTAAATAAAGCTGAAATAAAATATAAATATTAGATGAAAATCTACGTTTAAAAACTTAAACGAAAATTAGAAATGGTGTCTTGGCAACTAACTGAAATAAAAACGAGTTTAAGTTGCAGTTCGAAGTTTTTAAAACTGAAATAAAATCAGCTATTAGCTACAAATAAAAAAAGCTATTTAGAAATAATTACAAAAATAATAACAAAAATAATAAAGTATAAAACAACAAAAACTAAACGTTGAAATAAAATAAAATATGAATATCAGATGAAAAATCTAAATTCTGAAATGTTATAAAATTAAAATTAGAAATGTTAACAGAAATAAAAATAAGCTGCAGTTCTAACATTAATAAAAAAATATTAAAGCTATATAGAAATAAAAAATAATAATAAAAATGACAAAAGTACATAAAAATACTAAAAGCTGAAATAAAATATAAATATCTAAATGTAAACAACTTATTGCCATATAGAAATATTTTTAAACAAAAAATAAAAATGCAAAAGCACATAAAATTACTAAAATTAAAATAATGAAAATTAACTAATTCAACTATGAATAAAAACTACACTAGTACAAAAATGAAACTAAAAGCGTGTTCTGTAGGGATGGGGGTTTGTCGTACCGTCAATGAGCAGAAAGAGCTGTGTGGTTGAGATCTCTATTGTGTCTGCTCTCCTGAGTCCTTTCCGGTAGCGTAATTTATACCCCGTCAGCTCTCCGTTCAGGGTACCAGGGGGAGGCGGCTGCCATCGGACCATGATGCTCTGGGGCGTAAAACAGGACACACGCTGAGCTTAGAACCAGAGCAAAGCCATCTCAGCGAGAGTCGAGTCTCAAAAGTTAGTGGATTTTAATTAAGCAGCGGAGCGCATTATATAAACGTCTAGAGGTCTGCAGTTCTTCAGCTGCGCCTGCAAAGAGTGTGTCAGCCAGAGAGCTGTCAGAGCCAATGCTGTCATGCGTCATGAGTTCATTTCAGAAAGACAGCTGAGAGGAGCAAAGCCTTCAGGCTACGCAATAATGAATGAAGAAAAAACCCAAGTATGCTCCATGAAACAGGAGATGATCCAGGATCAGCTCTGACTGCCAGATGCCTCATCTAAATTACAGTCCTGACGGTGGCAAGCATGCACATGAAAGCATACAAACTCTCTGCATTTGGCCGGTACTGATAATTAATCTTTAACTTCTGTTTCGGGAAGTGACTAATGAGTAATTACTAATTTTAACAGACTTAAAGTAACTTATTACAGGCTCTTACAGAAACGTATCATGGCCAAAATGTCATTGATTGGACGAACCTCGCAAGAACTGTCAAGAACATGTCCGAGTCATATTTCACCCCAAAATTAGAAGAATTAAGATATTACATTTTGCATAAGGAAAAATTGGTCTTCTAGCTACTTTTGGGACCATTGGGAACCCTTTAAGATAAAGGGTTTGCAGTGTGTTGTCATTTTTTATGACAATGAAGCACAATTTCTCCCGTATTCTAATTACTCCATATTCCATATTCTAATAGTTCCTTGTTTGGAACTATTTTCGTTAACCAAATCGAGCAAGAAGAGTCAACATTGACAATTTTTGTACCGTAGCCTATATTAACTACTTTTGAACTAAAGTGAGCTGGATGATGATCACTGAATTCACTGATGAACTGCCTTTAACTGAAAAATTAGTGTTTACTTTTGTCCTTTTGCATTATTGACACACTATTTTCCTATTTAATACTGTAAAGCCACTTTGACAATCTGTATCGTTAAAAGCGCTATATAAATAAAGGTGACTTGACTACTCGTTTGAACTCTTGTATAAAATCAATGTCAAATTTGCTATCGTGGTTTCAGGGAAAACTTCACTCTCAGTCATGTTGCTTAACTAGGCTATATGCTATAAATATAAAAACTAAGCTACATTTGTTTATTAGTTACATCAGTTGATTTCTCCACGAGATTGTTTCACATACAGTTAGTCAGAAATGACAGAAAAATTCTGAATGCTTCCTATACGGTTTCCATATTTTTCCCCTATGGTTTTCCAGTAACATCAATGAGTTTAGTAATTGTAGTATTTAAGCTACTGTTGGGCTTATTTTCCTGGCCTGAGGTGTCTTCATCAAGGCCAAACTGGTGATAGGTTGATGGTGATGAAGGTTCAAAGCCCACAGTGGCTGATGTACCCAGATCTTTAATCACTACAACACTAAAACATTCATCAGCAGAGCACTCGACTAATAAAAGAGGATCTTACCGTTGAGTTCAGGACCTCCAGAGTGAGGTTCTGCGGCGGGGCGCTCGGCACTGAAACACACAACAGATTTATTATTGAGAACTCCACTCAAATAATTGCTTTATCCACCGAGACCCACATTCAAAGACTCGTGACGGATGTTTATTTTTGGATGCGGCTGTGGGTGTCGTTTTTTTACACCTTCATTCTGCTTTTTGTTCTGTCTCTTGTCCTTTAAATGAGCGCTGGAGGATTACGCTCGCGGCGGAGACAGTAGCAGCCATTGTTTATGTGTGTTTGTGTGCGTGCCAGCGTCAACAGCTCGCTTTAATAAAACACTTCATTATATTATTTACACTTGTGTGCTTTCCGCCGCGGAGTGAGCGTGTATGATTACAACACCACCTGTCACGCGCTCGCCGTCTTCCCGGAGGTCTTTCTGTGACAGGACGTCTCGCTCACGTCCCACAGAGACCAGAGCATGAGAGAGTGAAAATATGGCCAGCTCCCTACATAGATGACATTTTAAGGCATCATAGTCTCACTGTCACAAAAGTCAGGAAGCGTAATTATGTTGCCCTCATTTTGCATTAAAATTAACTTTATTGCTTCTTACTGAAGCATGAAGTTAGTTCTTCACCAAATTGATTTCACATGTGACTTTGAACGCAGCGATAAATTGGGAAAAAAATAAAAATAATGGCGAGCAAACATTTTGTATTTCTGATATAAGTATAATTCATCCAATTGCGAAAATCTCTATTTAAAAAAAATTATTTGAACTAAAAAAACTGCCCATTTTAATTATTATGCATATTAGAGAATCACATAAATAAATAAATATTATTTTGACACAGCGATTAATTGTAAAGAAAATGGTGAGAGAATATATCAACATGTTCATATATTTATAATTAATCCGATGCTGAAAAGTCTCTAAAAAATACCATTTCAAAACACTAAAAAATATATATTTTCTTTGGTTTACGTTTTTATACATATCAAAGTATAACATAGCTAAATACAATTATTTGAATAAATAAAGTACTATAAATAAATATTTTTATTTATATAAAAGACAGATTTTACTTTAATTTATAATAAATTACGTTTTAGTTAATTTATTTAATTTAAAATGAATTCAATAAATACATTTTTTTAGATACATTTTATTCTCACTTCTGTAGAAATGGTCTGCAGAGAGGAGCTGTATTCAGAAATTAATCAAATAAATCTTAATCATATGAAAATACAAATGAAACAATAATAATAATTATTATTTATAATATAATAATTATTGTATATATTTATCAATAAAATAATAAATACATAAATATTAGTTAAATAAATAATTAAAAGCATAAATAAATAATATAAATAAACAAATTTCAAGTCTTGAATGAACTATATTCAGCCACCACTTTGAGCCTTGTAATTTCTAACATTAATTTTTCTATAAGTGGTCTGAGGACTAGTGTAGAGAGGTGCGGTACTCGAATAATCAGATTAACTGATTAATTTTGTCCATATCCGACTTCACATAGCTGAGAAAACAGATGCACTTGTTTTCTGTGTCGTTTCATAGTCAAGAAAGCCACAAAACCCAACCGCTATACTGAACCAATGAAAAACATTTGCCTTCCTGTATGCTAATTATTTTGCTTTAAGACTGAACTAAAGCGAACATGTTAGCATGTCACTTACACGAGTCTTGTGACAACAGTGACATAAAAACATGCTCATGCATACTAAGATCAAATCACTGACAAATCTGTGTGAATGCCAAATCTTCATCTAAATGGAGGCACTTTTAAGTGAAGTCAAGTCAAGGCAGAGAGAGAAAATCAAACCAGCAGCGAAGGAAAATTAAGTCAGGAGGTTCAAAGTAACACGTCTAAGCGTCAGACTTCATGAAGGCTCACCGTCAGACAGCGTTCGGACCACAACATCCTCAGTGGAGACGCCGGGGCCGTGTTTGTTGTACGCCACAACCCTGAAACTGTACTCTGTAAACTTCTTGAGGCCCGTCACAGTGTAGGACAGACCCGTGACGTCCATGTCCTGCAGAAAAAACACAAACATCAGTTACCTGCACTGCTTTTACTGTAGCATTTAAAGTCAACATAAAAACAAGCACAATTTTTACGACTATTTTCCACCCTCTCTCTGTTTCTGCCACTGTCTCTTTAAGACTTCTTTGTAACTGACCCCTGATTTTTGCTAACCCTAACCCTAACATCTTTACATAAAAATGCAGTGGTGCTATCATGATAAGTAACTATGCTACTGAATGAATACCATATTCATATATCATAGCATATTTATGGTAATCCAGTGCGGTATTATTATAATATGATGCACAAAAACAAACAACAAACATACATGTCCAACAAGTGTGCCAAAAACATGGTATTACAGGGTAATATCATAGTAAATGCACACAGAAAATATATAAAACATGGCATTATAATAGTGAATGTCCAAAAAACGACATAAAAAACAGGATAAAATCATAGTAAATGGGCACAAAATATTTGTAAAAAAAAAAAAGGTTTTACCATAGTAAATGGCAAACAAATATGTTAAAAAACCCATGGTATTACAAAAGTAAATATGTAAAGCTATATTGAGAAAAAAACAAAAACATGGTATTAACAACAGTAAATGTGCAAAAAACTGATGCCCAAAACAGGGCATGATCACAACACATGCACAAAATACATGTAAAAAATGGTTTTACCATAGTAAAAAAAAAAAAAATTTTTAAAAAGATGTATATCTACAAAAATATATGTAAATATGTAAAAAAAAATTTAAAAAAAAAGGTATAATAGTAATTAAAAAATATATATATATATTGTCAAAATATTGCCATTGTAAATGTACAAAAATATATGTAAAAAGGTATATTATATAAGAAAATCTCCCAAAAACTAATTTAATACCATGTTTTAATTATGTATAAAAACATTGTATTACATGCATGGCATTACACGCATGATCACAGTAAATGTGCATAAAACAGATGTACAAAAACATGGTGGTACCACAGTGTGTAAAAATATATGGAAAACACAGTATTATAATAGTAAACATATAAAAAACTACTATCAAAAAACAGAGTATTACCACAGTAAATGTGTAAAAACATTTGTAAATGTCATTATAATAGTAAGTGTCGAAAAAAATAATACATAAAATGAATTACATAATTGTATAAAATGTATTAGAAACATGGTATAATCATATCTGTCTGAATATTTTCATGGTATTACTATGGTACAAAACAAAATGAAATAATGCATAAACTATGATAGCATCATGGTACTTCTGTGTTAGTCTGCCATTCATCAGGTTAGGCCAAGTCGCTGTAAACCTGGGTGATCATATGTTAAGGAGCTTCTGGCTGTGATATAATAATCAAGCTTTCTAAATGTTTCTAAACTACAGCTTGATTTCCAGCTTTCATGCGTCCTCACCTGCTCCGAGTCTTGTCCCTTCTCGCTGTAGAAGAGTTTGTAGGTCTGGATCTCGCCGTTTCCAGTGCTGGGTCTCTCCCAGCTCAGCGTGACTGAGGCAGTGCTGACGGAGACCACCTGCAGATTCGGAGCCGGACCCGGGACCTGAACTGAGACACGCAGGGGACGGAACAACTTCAGAGCTACATCTCAAAAAAACAGATACAAATCCGCACGACTCCTGCATGAATACAAAAACCCTAAAGTTAATATTTCGCTTTTTTATAAAGTTTTAGGAACAAGACGTGAAAGTAAAGCAGAAGAAACGAAGGCGCATTTGTCTGTGCTTCAGCTTTAAGTATGTGTTTGAAAACAAAGGGCCACTGAAGTAATTTCTTCACAGTGTCTTCCACTGCTTACAGTTCTACTTAAAGCGTCTTTTTTCTTTTGTTTGGCACTTATTTTTTTCGCTTTTGCAAACTTCAACAGCGCGTAGTGACAAAAGACGACACGTTTCAACCCACCGCAGCTGGATACTTTAAATAATGACAATATCACATGGTAAAAGAAGACTATTCTGGCGAGAAAGCAGCATCTGAATCCCGCTGAGGATATTCTGACACTTCAAACGAGCGAAATGCATTGTGCTCCACGTGTGGGATGCAAAGGAAACGGAGGAGTTTTGACCTAGAAAGACCTAAAAAGAGACATTGGTGTTGCTTTAATTCGTTTTGTCCATATAAGTCAAACGGGAAGTGCAGAATACAAAACAGCTACTAGGATGAATCCCAGTTCACAAACTTCAACTGCACACTCAAAGTACATTATTTTCGACAGGTTGAGAATGTTGCAAGAAAACTAATTATAAAATTGTCTTGATAACAAAAACCCCTTTGTCAAACTTTGTCATACTGTATAAAACACATAAAATAGTTCTGACTCTCATTAAAAGCTGTTAGAAAGCTGATAAACCTACTGTATGATGGAAATTTAATTTAAAAAAGAAATTACTTAATAAAGAATATTATTAAAAAGTAATGCATTTAATCATTTTTATTAAGTTGCTACATTGCATGGCAACTACAAATATCCTACACTAATAAACCATATTAATAATAATACGACTATTGACAAAAATAATAAAACTTTATTCGTAGAGCCGCCGTTTCCAGTGCTGGGTCTCTCCCAGCTCAGCGTGACTGAGGCAGTGCTGACGGAGACCACCTGCAGATTCGGAGCCGGACCCGGGACCTGAACTGAGACACGCAGGGGACGGAACAACTTCAGAGCTACATCTCAAAAAAACAGATACAAATCCGCACGACTCCTGCATGAATACAAAAACCCTAAAGTTAATATTTCGCTTTTTTATAAAGTTTTAGGAACAAGACGTGAAAGTAAAGCAGAAGAAACGAAGGCGCATTTGTCTGTGCTTCAGCTTTAAGTATGTGTTTGAAAACAAAGGGCCACTGAAGTAATTTCTTCACAGTGTCTTCCACTGCTTACAGTTCTACTTAAAGCGTCTTTTTTCTTTTGTTTGGCACTTATTTTTTTCGCTTTTGCAAACTTCAACAGCGCGTAGTGACAAAAGACGACACGTTTCAACCCACCGCAGCTGGATACTTTAAATAATGACAATATCACATGGTAAAAGAAGACTATTCTGGCGAGAAAGCAGCATCTGAATCCCGCTGAGGATATTCTGACACTTCAAACGAGCGAAATGCATTGTGCTCCACGTGTGGGATGCAAAGGAAACGGAGGAGTTTTGACCTAGAAAGACCTAAAAAGAGACATTGGTGTTGCTTTAATTCGTTTTGTCCATATAAGTCAAACGGGAAGTGCAGAATACAAAACAGCTACTAGGATGAATCCCAGTTCACAAACTTCAACTGCACACTCAAAGTACATTATTTTCGACAGGTTGAGAATGTTGCAAGAAAACTAATTATAAAATTGTCTTGATAACAAAAACCCCTTTGTCAAACTTTGTCATACTGTATAAAACACATAAAATAGTTCTGACTCTCATTAAAAGCTGTTAGAAAGCTGATAAACACCTACTGTATGATGGAAATTTAATTTAAAAAAGAAATTACTTAATAAAGAATATTATTAAAAAGTAATGCATTTAATCATTTTTATTAAGTTGCTACATTGCATGGCAACTACAAATATCCTACACTAATAAACCATATTAATAATAATACGACTATTGACAAAAATAATAAAACTTTATTCGTAGAGCGCATTTCAAGGTACTCAAAGATGCTTTACAAAACTAATGAAATAATTATAAATATTACTACAATTTTTTTTATTGTAATTATTATTAATATTAATACATTTGACTTCATTTAATATTAGTGGCTTATATTACAGTTGCTGTTTTATTAAAGCAATAAGCCACTTGAGGGTGAGAGTTTTTAAGGCTCTTCTCTTCACCAAGGCTGCAATTATTTGATCAAAAATACAGTAAAAACAGTGAATTGTGAAATATTATTACCATTCGAAATAACTGCTCTCTCTTGCAATATATGTTAAAATGTAGTTTATTCCTGTGATGCAAAGCTACATTTTCAGCATCATTACTCAAGTCTTAAGTGTCACATGATCCTTCAGAAATCATTCACATATCATGGATATTTTTTGTGGAAACTGTGACATTTTATTTTTCAGGATTCTTTGATGAATATAAAGTTTAAAAGAACAGCATTTATTTTAAAGAAAAAATATTTTTTAACATTATAACACAGTAAAATGTCTTTACTGTCACTTTTGATCAATTTAATGCAAATCATTTCTTAAAAAAATTAAATACCCAAACTTCTGAATGTTTTTTTTTTTGTTTTTTTTTGAGTTAAACAGGATATTTCATAGTGATTTATATGGATTTAATACTTTGGAAACGGATTAGATCATTAAATTTTATTTGAAAGGTGATTTCAATAGAAAAGCTAAAAAGTAATTTTCAATTTGTATTTTCGATGATAAGTTGTAAGGCAAAAAAAAATAATATATATATATATATATTTTTTTTGGGGGGAAAAACGTAAACTGACTGGTTGTTAGTGAATCATCACACACAAACTCCTCCTCATCAACGTTGCAAAGGCAATATTAGCATGCATGGACATTCATGCAGGCCTGTTGGATGCAAGATGCACAATCCTGATCTGACTATATGACAGATATCATACAAACCGGGATGCAGTTTCCTTCTCCTTTAGTCTGCATCTGCCCTATGCACAAGCCAGTTGGCATTTTCACCCGACCGTGGCCACACACGAGCAGCACAAGTCTCCTTTGGTCCCGTGAGATCGGCTCGCAGAAGCATTGGCCGCATTTTTCCTGACAGGTCCGAACATACCTGCATCCCTGAGCTCTCGTCTCATTAATACTAGTCGCCTGTATCCATGAAAATCATCCTGACACATGCTTCCAGACATTTCCCGACCCAGATGTTTACAATTCCACACTCATACAGCTCGGACAGAAAGAGGCTGTCTGTGAAGAAACCACAGCGTCCCCAGCTCAACAGCGGCCGGTAAACAAGCGGCCGGTAGGTTTGGACGCGCACAAACAGGACCAGTGTGGTCACAAGAGAGAGGTATAGAGAGAGAAACCTCAGACCTGGCCCAGTATTCAACACTAGCGGTCAAACGCGTGCTTGAAGTGTGTGTACGTGTGTGTTAGTGTTTTACCTTCCAGCTGGGTGGCCACTGTAAGTGAGGTGGAACTCTCGCCCGGGCCGTTAGCGTTGGCCGCGACCACCCGAAAGGTGTACTTGGTGTCGGGGACGAGGTTCTGGATGGTGACCTGGATCTCTCCCGGTCCGCTGGTGTTCTCCACACGCTCCCTGCGAGCAAAACAACAGCAATATGAAATCATAATAGCGCAAACGCGTCTGATGTATGATTTTAGGCCTAAAATTAAGCTCACATGCTAGTCAGGCACGTGAACGCAGGTGTTCCTAGCTCAAATTTGTGCCCAGAATGCATCAGAACATAATTCATAACATAACACAAGTGCAGCCACAGGGAGGCTATAGCGGGTATCAGCATAAAGTGCCTTCTACAGAAATATTCTGAAGACAATCTTATTAAGCAAGTTGATACATTTATAGCTAGCTGTTTATAGTATATGTTCATAGCTAGCTAATTAAATTTGAACAAATCTGTCAAAAAATAAACAAAAAAAGATGTTAAAAAAACAGTTTGTCACCAGTGTTCATTTTTTAGTTTTAACAGATTGTAATCAATATTTTGAATGAGCTTTTTTCCCCTTCATTTTTTAAATTAGAATTTTAGTTTGATTTTTAAAGATTTTTACATGCTTTTGTCATTTTTATTAATAATTACATTTAATATTAATTAAATATAATATATTACTAAATAATTTGTAATTTTAAAAAATTTTACTACTTAGGTTTAATTTATTTTTATTTCCGTTTTAATTTATATTTATTTCCAGTAAGTAATTTTAGTGCTTTAACTTAAAATTATTTCAGAAATTTTACCAAGGCAACATTTATAATTGATTCATTTTTAAATATTACTATTTACATTTAATTGATTTTTGTTTCAGTTTATTTAATTTTAGTGCTTCAAACTTATTTCAGTTAGTTGCCCAAATGAAAAGTTTCACATTTTCATTTAGTTTCACATTTTTTATCTAATATTCATACATTAATTAAACTTGAATTCAATTAACAAAAATGTTTTTAATAATTTTAGTCAACAATAATAACCCTGGACATCACATTGGAAATGGTAGGTAGACACATTACATTACGGGATGAAGTGACCTTCACACTATGATTTAGTTGTTTACTGCTTATATTGTTAAATCTAGTAGTTTAACTGTGTATTTTAAGTTTTTTATACAGAAAATCCACATTGTGTGCACAGAATATACTGTATACTCAGGGCCATAAACACTGACGATGATGCATTTGACCAAATATTCAGATTAGTGGTCGATCAATGTATTATTCAATGACCAATTCTTAAAATTTTACCTTAGACCCCCCCCCCCCCAAAATCCTAAATGTTTGATGCAGAATTAGTACGTGTAGTATACTATTCTAAACATCAGCACAGTGTTACAGTTTGCATTTCCTGTTGCTGTTCCTTTAACAACCTGTAGAGGCAGCGTAAACTGTTCTTTAAAACTATGTAGGTCCACGTTAAACAGCAAACACACATTGACATATTTGAGAATCTTTAACCTGTTAGTGCCTTCCAGACTGTAGAACACAGAGTAGGTGATGTTCTCCCCGTGCGGCTCGGCAGGAAGTCGCCACGTCAGCTTGATGAATCGGGTGGACACCAGAGATGCCACGACATCACGCGGGGCGGAGGGCGTCGGGCCGCTGTGCTCGGCCAGGCTGGACGCTACATGGTCAGTAGTGGCATCGGTCAGTGAAGGGACAGCAGAAGGAAGGGCAACGTCTTGAGTACGTTGGAGGGTGATTGTGACGGGAGGGGCAACAAGGGGGGTAAATTATAGATACAAAGTTCAGGGAGGAAAGGGAGGGCGAGAAAAAAGGAAGAAAAAGAAAAAGAAAAGAACATAAAATAATTGACGTAAATGAAAAGACAACCACAATGACATCAAAATCAAAACGAAACAGCAAATTTACTATGAGACAGAGCAGGAGATGGAGGCTCAACACCAGGCTAAACATGCAGCCACGACATGTTACGAACACTGAGGGGAAGCATATCATTAACATTCATATCAGTAAGCACAATGTTAATTACAGTTTCACATCTGTCCCTGCAATTAAAACACACTGATGACTTCACCTGAAGTAGTTAAAAATAGCACGTTCTATGAAATGTGTCGTAGATGCAAATTAGAGGAAACCGGTGGTGATGTTCAGGGTTTATTTACTGCAAAAGAATAAAAGAAAAAACATCGCCATACTATATATGCGTTTGTTTGCATGTGTAATTTCTGGGGATGAGTCTTGCTTCAAGGTCAACAATACAAGTGTTGCTCAACACCTACAAACAACACAAATTCACATGTAACACTCAGAATCCTGCGTGACTAGCCAATCAGCTCCAGGAAGAATTGCTGATTGGAGAACGATTCCCGTAAAACTGATGAGAAGCGGCTATTCGCTGTACTCGTCTGCAAAAGATGCATCATCTTACGATCAAACCAGCCCAGTGAACCAACGAGAAACATTCAAGAAACAAAACCTTAGAATAGACTAGACAAGAATAGAATAGAGTAAAACAGAAAAGAATAGAATGTTACAATAGAATAAAATAAAATAATAGATTAAAAAAATAATAGAATAAAACAGAAAAGAATAGGTTATAATAGAATATAATAAAACAAAAGAATAGAACTTATAATATAAAAACAAAAAAGAACAGAATACAACAGAATAGAGTAAAACAGAAAAGAATAGAATATGTTAGAAGAATATATAAAACTAAAGAATAGAATAGATTAAAATAGAATTATACAGAATAGAAGAGAGCAGAAGAAAATAAAACAAGAATATTCAATTAAATTCTAGTTTATTTGTATAGCGCTTTTCACGATACAAATCGTTGCAAAGCAACTTTACAGAAAATTAAGTTTCTACAATATATTTAGTAGTAGCTTATCAGTGGTGACTGTCAGATAATGTACATATGGCAGAAATGTACGGTTTCAGTTTAGAATAGGTTATAATAGAATAGAATAAAACAGAAAAGAATAGAATAGGTTATAATAGAACAGAACAGAATAGAACAGAATAAAACAGAAAATAATATATTATAATAGAAAGGAAAAGATTATAACAGAATAGAATAGAACAAAATAAAACGGAAAAGAATAGAATAGATTAAAACAGAATAGAATAAAACAGAAAAGAACACAATAGAAAAACAAGTTTAGAATAAAATAGAATAGAAAAGGATAAAAAAAAGAATAGAATAGAACAAAACTATTTTTTTTCTTTCCTTCTTTTTGACGACATTTCAGCTTGTATGGCTATTTTCATGAGGAGAGCCCGGTTTAGTTAATAGAATAACAGAATAGAATGTATGGCTATGAGAGCCAGGTTTAGTTAATAGAATAACAGAATAGAATAAAACAAAAGATAATAGATTAGATAGATTAGAATACTCAGGGACATAAACACTGATGATTTTGCATTTTACCAAATGCTCAGATTAGTGGTCGATCAATGTGCTTTTCAATGGCCGATTCTTAAAATTTTACCTTCGATAACCCCACATCCTTAGTATGTGTAGTATACTAGTATGGTATTCTAAACATCAGCACAGTGTTACAGTTTGCATTTCCTGTTGCTGTTCCTTTAACAACCTGTAGAGGCAGTGTAAACTGTTCTTTAAAACTATGTAGGTCCACGTTAAACAGCAAACACACATTGACATATTTGAGAATCTTTAACCTGTTAGTGCCTTCCAGACTGTAGAACACAGAGTAGGTGATGTTCTCCCCGTGTGGCTCGGCAGGAAGGCGCCACGTCAGCTTGATGAATCGAGTGGACACTAGAGACGCCACGACATCACGCGGGGCGGAGGGCGTCGGGTCGTTGCGCTCGGACGGGCTGGACGCTACATGGTCAGTAGTGGCATCGGTCAGTGAAGGAAGGGCAACGTCTTGAGTACATAGAAGGGGGATTGTGATGGGAGGGGCAACAAGGGGGGTAAATTATAGATACAAAGTTCAGGGAGGAAAGGGAGGGCGAGAAAAAAGGAAGAAAAAGAAAAAGAAAAGAACATAAAATAATTGACGTAAATGAAAAGACAACCACAATGACATCAAAATCAAAACGAAACAGCAAATTTACTATGAGACAGAGCAGGAGATGGAGGCTCAACACCAGGCTAAACATGCAGCCACGACATGTTACGAACACTGAGGGGAAGCATATCATTAACATTCATATCAGTAAGCACAATGTTAATTACAGTTTCACATCTGTCCCTGCAATTAAAACACACTGATGACTTCACCTGAAGTAGTTAAAAATAGCACGTTCTATGAAATGTGTCGTAGATGCAAATTAGAGGAAACCGGTGGTGATGTTCAGGGTTTATTTACTGCAAAAGAATAAAAGAAAAAACATCGCCATACTATATATGCGTTTGTTTGCATGTGTAATTTCTGGGGATGAGTCTTGCTTCAAGGTCAACAATACAAGTGTTGCTCAACACCTACAAACAACACAAATTCACATGTAACACTCAGAATCCTGCGTGACTAGCCAATCAGCTCCAGGAAGAATTGCTGATTGGAGAACGATTCCCGTAAAACTGATGAGAAGCGGCTATTCGCTGTACTCGTCTGCAAAAGATGCATCATCTTACGATCAAACCAGCCCAGTGAACCAACGAGAAACATTCAAGAAACAAAACCTTAGAATAGACTAGACAAGAATAGAATAGAGTAAAACAGAAAAGAATAGAATGTTACAATAGAATAAAATAAAATAATAGATTAAAAAAATAATAGAATAAAACAGAAAAGAATAGGTTATAATAGAATATAATAAAACAAAAGAATAGAACTTATAATATAAAAACAAAAAAGAACAGAATACAACAGAATAGAGTAAAACAGAAAAGAATAGAATATGTTAGAAGAATATATAAAACTAAAGAATAGAATAGATTAAAATAGAATTATACAGAATAGAAGAGAGCAGAAGAAAATAAAACAAGAATATTCAATTAAATTCTAGTTTATTTGTATAGCGCTTTTCACGATACAAATCGTTGCAAAGCAACTTTACAGAAAATTAAGTTTCTACAATATATTTAGTAGTAGCTTATCAGTGGTGACTGTCAGATAATGTACATATGGCAGAAATGTACGGTTTCAGTTTAGAATAGGTTATAATAGAATAGAATAAAACAGAAAAGAATAGAATAGGTTATAATAGAACAGAACAGAATAGAACAGAATAAAACAGAAAATAATATATTATAATAGAAAGGAAAAGATTATAACAGAATAGAATAGAACAAAATAAAACGGAAAAGAATAGAATAGATTAAAACAGAATAGAATAAAACAGAAAAGAACACAATAGAAAAACAAGTTTAGAATAAAATAGAATAGAAAAGGATAAAAAAAAGAATAGAATAGAACAAAACTATTTTTTTTCTTTCCTTCTTTTTGACGACATTTCAGCTTGTATGGCTATTTTCATGAGGAGAGCCAGGTTTAGTTAATAGAATAACAGAATAGAATAAAACAAAAGATAATAGATTAGATTATAACAGAAAAGAATAGAATAGATTAGAATAGAAAAACATAAAAGCACAGAATAGAATAAAATAAAATAGAAAAAACAAAAAAGATTACAATAGAAAAGAACAGATTATAACAGGAAAGAATAGAATAAAACAGAAAAGAATAGAATAGATTAGAATAGAATAGAAAAACAAAAGCACAGAATAGAATAAAATAGAAAAAACTAAAAACATTACAATAGAAAAGAACAGATTATAACAGGAAAGTATAGAATAAAAAAATAAATAAAACAGAACAGAACAGAATAGAATAGGAGTGTTATCACAGCTTATGTCCGGGCATCACCCTCAGGTGTGAGTGACACCCCTCGTCGGCTCAATGAACCTGTCTTACAGAAAATTAAGTTTCTACAATATATTTAGTAGTAGCTTATCAGTGGTGACTGTCAGATAATGTACATATGGCAGAAATGTACGGTTTCAGTTTAGAATAGGTTATAATAGAATAGAATAAAACAGAAAATAATAGAATAGGTTATAATAGAACAGAACAGAATAGAACAGGACTGAATAAAACAGAAAAAAAAATATTATAATAGAAAAGAAAAGATTATAACAGAATAGAATAGAACAAAATAAAACGGAAAAGAATAGAATAGATTAAAACAGAATAGAATAAAACAGCAAAGAACAGAATAGAAAAAACAGAAAAGAATAAAATATACTTAAATTGATTGGAATAAAACAGAAAAGAACACAATAGAAAAACAAGTTTAGAATAAAACAGAATAGAAAAGGATAAAAAAGAATAGAATAGAACAAAATCATTTTTTTCTTTCCTTCTTTTTGACGACATTTCAGCTTGTATGGCTATTTTCATGAGGAGAGCCAGGTTTAGTTAATAGAATAACAGAATAGAATAAAACAAAAGATAATAGATTAGATTATAACAGAAAAGAATAGAATAGATTAGAATAGAAAAACATAAAAGCACAGAATAGAATAAAATAGAAAAAACAAAAAAGATTACAATAGAAAAGAACAGATTATAACAGGAAAGTATAGAATAAAAAAATAAATAAAACAGAACAGAACAGAATAGAATAGGAGTGTTATCACAGCTTATGTCCGGGCATCACCCTCAGGTGTGAGTGACACCCCTCGTCGGCTGAATGAACCTGTTCGAGGGACAGCGGGACGCTGTGTGACGGCGCGGGTGCGAGTGGGCGAGGTGTCTGCTAGCCTGCCGCGTCTGGCACACTAACGGGCATCAGAGACCAGCTGGAGACGGCGATGTGCCAAACTGGGCACTGCCGCCCACCGAACGGAGCTTCCCGCTCATTTCCTGACTCAGCATGAGTACAGACAGAAAAACAACACCCACCTAAGATAAGACACCTGATGGGTAAAAATAAAACGTCATGAATGACCCCTGACGATGAAAACAATGGCATCATGGGACTTCAAAAAATAACTGCAACGTTATCACTGCATCCTGCTGCATTAATATCTTGATTTATTTAACATCCCAATGAAAATGCTCATCTCAAATCTCCTCGCTTCTCTGTCAGGGCTTCACAGCTGGGGGAAACGCTCACACTGCCCTTCAAAGGCAAGATCTTAAGTCAGGAAATGACATCAAGCACAGAAGGGACCTTGGGATATTATTATTATTAGATATGCACCAAAAAAAACCCACTATGAAATAAAACAGAAATAGAAATGTTAAGCAGACCCCAGGGTGTGGATTCAATCAGTGTAGGATCAAAAATGGATGCTGGGAAACTTTAGGGTTTGAAGTTCTGTACCTCTCATTCAGTATGCAGGGCATTACAGCTCTATATTTCCAGCCGTTTTATGATACTTGATACAGAGCTTGATGTTTATGCCTCTGCTCTAAAATGGCTTAAAAGAAGCCAAAACAGATTCATAATATTTAATTAAAAGAACTTAATCTGTAAAATTATAGTTTAAAAAAATGTTTTTCACAGTTTTTAACCTAATGATCACAATGAAGGAACATTATGATTGATTTTAATTTTGATATATATTAGTGCTGTCAAAATTAGCGCATTAACGCAGGCGATTAATTTTTTCAGTTTAAAGCGTTAAATATATATATATATATATAAAAAAAGATGCCATTAAACAAATATACTGTCTTTATGTTGTTTGTACATTAATTCGAAGATTGAATGTAAAATTATTGCAATATAAAAGTATATTTAAAATTTTTAATGTT
>NW_015634461.1:96081-96446 GCF_001515625.1 Sinocyclocheilus rhinocerous
GTAACAGTGTCAGTCGCCAGTTGGCGGGTAAAACTTTTACGACATAACAAATGCAATGTAGTGAGAGCAACAGCCAGTTTTTAAAGAGATTTGCTGTTTCTGACGTAAGCAAATAAAATAATCTTTTCCGAGGACCAGATCATCATGATTAGCTGTTCTGTCATAAGCGACAAGAGCGGTTTGAAAGGTTGCTCGTTCGGCTGTACATATACGCTGAGCCACTTCAGACAGCGCACCAGTAGCGCTTCAACGGACGAAAACACACACAATTCTGTCAAAAAATGCAAGTTACCTCGTAAACGTGGTCTCAAATGAGTTATAAAGTCTTAAATGACCGTAAAGAGTTTGGAGAAAATAGGATATGT
>NW_015634461.1:96458-97624 GCF_001515625.1 Sinocyclocheilus rhinocerous
ATTAATAATAGGCTACTTAGTAAAAAGATGCCATTAAAAACATATTTAAAATATACTATCTTTGTTGTTTCTACATTAAATTGGAGGTTCAATGTGAAATTAAAATCCGTTTTTTTTTCTGGACTCCTTTTTAATGGTTAAATTAAATTTTATTAATCAAAAAGTATTCATTTAATCTATCTTTTAAGCAATGAAAATAAAAATAAAAAAGTATTTTTTGGAAAATAAAGTAATTTAATATTACAATTAAAACACTGAAGAAATATTGTATGATTATGTATTTAGTGAGATGGCAGACGTTAATATCACCGGAAGCGTCACGAGCGTTTCAGTACAAGTGGTAAACAAAACCGCATGTCTGCGCCATTTGTTAACACAGAGACACGAAGAATTCATATTTAAATAGTCGTTTTGCGGCTTAATATTTACAAATACTAGTGGGAGTGGGAGTGTGCTCACTTGTGTGTGTGCGCACGTGTGTGTGTGTGTGTGCGCGCGCACATCGGGGCGGAACGAACTCCGCTGTGCGCGATACAGAGAGCGCGACCATAACGTAGAGACCGAAATGACATGCCGTCGTGTAAATAAGATAAATAACATAAGGCTATTTAGTTTGTTTAATAAAAGAACAAGGTATAGACCTGTTCTATCGGAAAGGTAACTTAAAATGACTTCTGTTGTGATCTGGCGCCATAGAGAAAATATAATTAAATAAAATTAACTTGACCCCTAATATAATGGCAGGTGAAACATTGCCTGCGCTAATCCATTAACATGGATGCGGAAAAAAATATGCACCACATACTGCAAACTGAGTACGTGTGAAACAGGCGTAACACGATGTCCTGCTCCGTTTGCCGAAAACATGCAAAGGACAAGAATCTCAAAGTTTTTTAGGGACAAAAAAAAGATGCTCTTTTACAAAGTCTTGATTTTGTTTTGGGGGTATACTAGAACATGCTCTCATGCTTGGTGGTTCGAAAAACGCATTTTTTCACATAATTTACATTATTACAATACCTTTCTCCCCAGCCTGGCACAAACGGCTCGATTAGTTCCGGGTTTGATGAAGGCCCGCCTTCCGAAAAACGAAATGTGTTGTGATTGGTTAGCTGTCCCAGTGCGCTGTGATTGGCGAACAGCTTAGACAGTGTTTCATTACTGCC
>NW_015634461.1:97693-98150 GCF_001515625.1 Sinocyclocheilus rhinocerous
ACGTTTTAGATACCGCTTAAAAATAAATGCATTTACTATGTACAGATAAGTGCAACGGTAATATGTATTATGTTTATTTTTCTTTAATTCTAACATTATAACATGAATAGCAGTGAAACTATTATACAGTTGAATTTATTTATACCACAGTCTCATAATTGAAGTGTAAATTCTGCAGATTACATCATTGTCCAGTATTGTACTGTTTGTACTGTCGAAAAACGTCTTCATAACTGTGACATACATATTTACATACACAATTATTCAGGTGCATGTGGTGCATGTGCGTTAAAATGCCCAGCGAGGTAGAAAACATTTGCTGCAAGGAAATTCAAAAGGCACGGGGGTGAAAAATACAGCGTTTCTTCGACATGGCGAAAACTTGAGGTTACAGCAGCACTTCTTCTTCGTCGTCGTCTTGTCTGATGCACTCAACCAAGCGTTCTAACCACGACCT
>NW_015634461.1:101808-105548 GCF_001515625.1 Sinocyclocheilus rhinocerous
TCGATTAGTTCCGGGTTTGATGAAGGCCCGCCTTCCGAAAAACAAAATGTGTTGTGATTGGTTAGCTGTCCCAGTGCATTGTGATTGGAGAACAGCTTAGAGGGTGTTTCAGTACTGCCCCGCCCCTTGCCAAAGCAGCAAGTTCTGTCTGCTCCGGTATAGTTAAGGATGGCGTCAATATTGCCATATCAATTTGAGCCGGATTCAGACCCCGAACTTATTGAACAAGAGGATTGTGCAGAACCTTTGCAAACACGGATATTGCAAGACTTATTAGAGTGGTAACGTTATTGTTGTGTTTTTTTTTTTGGCTAAATCACGTTTTAGATACCGCTTAAAAATAACTGCATTTACTATGTACAGATAAGTGCAACGGTAATATGTATTATGTTTATTGTTCTTTAATTCTAACATTATAACATGAATTGCAGTGAAACTGTTATACAGTTGAATTTATTTATTCATTTATTTATACCACAGTCTCATAATTGAAGTGTAAATTCTGCAGATTACATCATTGTCCAGTATTGTACTGTCAGCAATTTAGAAAAACGTCTTCATAACTGTGACATACATATTTACATACACAATTATTCAGGTGCATGTGTAATAACTGCGTTAAAATGCCCAGCGAGGTAGAAAACATTTGCTGCAAGGAAATTCAAAAGGCACGGGGGTGAAAAATACAGCGTTTCTTCGACATGGCGAAAACTTGAGGCTACAGCAGCACTTCTTCTTCGTCGTCGTCTTGTCTGATGCACTCAACCAAGCGTTCTAACCATGACCTCGCCCTTCCCCATCCCCCAACCATTCGAATGATATTCTAATTGTAATGATATTCTAATGGGCCGCTTTGTGACATCACAAAACCCAGAAAACAATGCTGTAGTCCAAACGAGCCGTTTGTTGTAGTTCTTGAAAAGGGATTTTTTGAAATATCTCCCTTTTGGAGTGGACTTAGATTTGTAACTTTGTAGATCATTTTATGCCCAAGCATACACACTACACACTGACTAAAATTCAAAAAGTGAAAAAGCATAATAGGACCCCTTTAAATCTAAAACCCAAAATACACAGCATTAGGACTGCAGTACTTCATTCCTGAAACTCCTGCAAGGAAAAAAGGATAATAAATGAGAGGTGAGGAAGATAAAGGAGAAGAAGGAGTGATGTGATAGCTGAAGGAATGATGTGTCATGTTGATATGAAAATGGCATTAAAGTGTTTCCTCTGAAGATGAAATGGCATCGTGCACAAAGAGGCTGGCACTACAAAGGTTACAACCCGACATACTTGTCTCACATCCAGAGCCTTGATCTTCAGCGCTCCTAATACGTCTGCTTATTGAGATGAAAGCTTAGGATAATTTCAGCAGAATGTTTTCTTAGTGCAGTCTGACTTCTGCCTGAACCACTTCTACAACCAAACCAAGTTATAGAGACAATTAAATAGTGGTGTTTACCAAGTCAAGCGCCACTATTGTAAATGTTTATACTTGTAACTCAAAAATTGAGGATAAACACACAAGACAGTAAGAAACCATCTAACCAGAACTCCCAGAACACCCTATATTAACCACCCAGAACACCAAAAACACCCTATCAACTACCCAGAACAACCAGGATACCCAATCAACCACCCAGAACACCAAGAACACCCTATCAACTACCCAGAACAACCAGAACACCCTATCAACTACCCAGAACTCCCAGAACACCCTATATTAACCACCCAGAACACCCTATCAACTACCCAGAACACCTTATCAACCACCCAGAACACGCTATCAACTACCCAAATCTCTCAGAACACGCTATCAACCACACAGAACAACCAGGATAACCGATCAACCACCCAGAACACCCTCTATCAACCACCCAGAAGACCCTATCAACCACATAGAACAACCAGGATACCCTATCAACCACACAGAACAACCAGGATACCCTATCAACCACCCAGAACACGCTATCAACCACCCAGAACACGCTATCAACTACCCAGAACTCCCAGAAGACCCTTTCAACCACACAGAACAACAAGGATACCCTATCAACCACCCATAACACGCTATCAACTACCCAGGGCTGCGTTTCTCAAAAGCATCATAAGCCTAAGTTGATTATAGCTCCATTGGTTTCAATCGGTCTACGATGTACTTAAGCTTACGATGCTTTTGGGAAACACAGCCTAGAACACCCTGTCAACTACCCAGAACACCCCAAAACACACTGTCTTTTACAAAGGACAAAGGAAAATTAAACAGCTTGCTTGGGTCTTGTTCTAAAACTTCCCTGGTTCTTAAAGACCTCTATACCTGTATAAACTCCTGCTGCCTGCTGAAACAGAGATGGCGTGTGCGTCTCAATCACACCTGACTGTCTGTTTACGTAACCTCAAACCCACAGGAAGATTGAGAACGGGACAGCGCTCAGGAAAAGGACGGCCCGCCTAAATGCTTCACACCTTTATTTATATCTGCCCTGTTATTTATGGACTCATGTTTATGTCATAAGGTCATTATGATCGTTGTCATTAGCCGGGTGGAGAAAAAGCGGACGACCGGCAGGCCAAGCGCGTGTGCCACTTCCTGTCAAAGCCCAAAAGCCCCATAATCCTGCAGAGAGAGCTTCCTGTATGGAGCGGGTGTGGAGAAACAGGGCTGTTTCGGATTGTACAATCACACAGCAGGGAAAAAATAAAATTAAAAAAAAAATTTTTCTTTCTCTTGTTCACATTCTCTCTCTCCATCCAGCCAAGTGACTGACAGGAACCCCGGCCAGCTCATCAATAGCCATTCACACAATCCAATAACATCTGATTGCTCATCAATCGAGCAAAACAGCAGCAGCAGCAGCGAAGCCGCAGACCTCCAGAGGGCCAACGCTGCAGAAATCACATCCCAATCAAGGGGTTTGTCAGATGGAGGGTTTCACCACGATAAACACACTCATAATCACACACAACAGATCTAGATGGGAAAGACTTTAAATGGTACATGGTGACAAGCTTCAGGGCCTAAATATCTCTTCATTCCCATCATGTAGGATGGTTTGTACCATGTGTTGGTAGTTATGTATCAAGAGGTATTTTGCTACACCGCTTTTACTGTGGTCGATTTATTTACACAGATATAGGTGGGCAGGGAGAGCCTTTCAAAATAGGGGCACATAGAATAATGAATTCATTTTGTAAAATGTAAAAAGAAATGTAAATTAATAATAATATTAATAAACAATTTTATGAAACTATTAATCAAAAAGTAAGTCTCATATTTTTTTGTTAAATAAAGTCTTTGCACGGCTGAAACACTTATTGAGCGATTACATGAGACCGAATACGGATTTGTAAAGTTGTACTCTTTCTTTTAACTTACCTTCGGATGTTTATTTTGTGCTGAAACTGGTATTAATGTGGAGATGATCAGTTGACGTGCGCCTCGCGCTGCTGCATCTGTTGATCTGAGGCGCTACAGCGATCTGTCACTCCACATTAAACAGCGCCAAAACGGCATTTATTGTTTGAATACTGCAATACAATGGACAGAATTTGAAATCTGAGACTTTGTTTCATATTAAAAGTACCAAAGCACAATGTTTATTGCGATGGATATATATTGGATGGGAGGTACCCTTCAACGATCCGTCCATTAACTGAAAACAGGCTAGACTAATCGATTCTTGGGATTTAGGAATTGATATCGTTCCGTAAAAATGAGAATCAATTAATATCGAGATATC
>NW_015634461.1:105657-111811 GCF_001515625.1 Sinocyclocheilus rhinocerous
TTAATCTGCAAAAATGTCAACAATTCTGTGTTTTTCTGTCAATATGGGGTGCTGTGTGTACATTAATGAGGAAAAAAAATTAACTTAAATGATTTTAGCAAATGGCTGCAATATAACAAAGAGTGAAAAATTTAAGGGGGTCTGAATACTTTCCGTACCCACTGTATATATATATATATGATGGGTTTATCACAGAAAAGGAAAGGAAAAGATGCAAATAATGCAAATATGGTTTCATGGTCCAAATGTAAAAACAATAATCAAATAAATGAAGTACCTTCCATTTGTAAAGTGTTTTATTCACTTGATTATTTAAATAAAAGGCATTACTACATTGTTTTATTTTGTTGTTTCATTGATTTTCAGCAAAACTGACTATATCTTGTGATATTGAGAGGATTTCTGTCAAACCGCCCACCCCTACCATCAAGCTCGGCGTAATGCATGACATTAACATGTTTAACAGAATGTAATCCGCAGCATGCTAGCAGATCTCATTACAGTCAGAGACATAATTGCAGCTGGAACGAGAGCGATCATGTGCTGGCACTGTACTCGGTGTGTACTGTAATGGACGAATGAAAGCCTGAGAAAAAAAAAAAAGTGTTTTAGCATGGAGGCTTGTGAAACCAGCATTCACACTCCATCTAACACTCAGTGTGTGACAGGTGTCCGTTCCTCTGAAATCCATGCAATATATCTGAGATTAAATTCTGCCATCATAAACTCAAACATAAATTTAGTTTGGTAAATTTTAATGAATACTTTAATATTTAACATTAATATTATTAATAAAATGTACAATTAAAATTCATTATTATTTCAGTATGATATTTTTTAGATTTTACATTTCCTATTATTATTAACAACGATCATTATTTACAATAATAATAATAATTTTATATTTATGATAATTTTGTATTATAATTGTATTTTATTTTAGTTTACATGTATTACTGATAACAACAACAAACAAACAAACAACAACAATAAGGTTCAGGATGATTTAATTTTCATTTTTAGATGAACTAACCCTTTATGTTTCTTCTCTGAGAACCAAACGAAGAAACCTCTAATGCAAATGACTTGTGAAGGGTCGTGTACATACACAGCAGGAGAATCAACAGAAGGGCCTGGACTGATTTCCAAGTGTCCTGAAGTGGATTATTTCGTTAATCAAAACAAAGCTCTTGCGTAATTGGAGAGGCTGAGAGCAAATGTTCAGAGGAAATAAAGATCTCATGCAGCGAAAGACACACAACCACATCAGAAACACCGAGGAGAGGCCACAACGGTTCACTGGACGAACTCCATCTATACGCCTGCATTTATTACAACAGTTCCTCCTAAACAACAAAGAGATTACACGAAGAGCAAACAGAGACTTTTCCTTTTCCAACCCAAACTACAACAGAGACATAATCAATAATTGAGAGTGACGCTTCAATCACTGAAATCAGCTGTCAACAAGTGCCAGCTAAACTCCAACGTGACAGATCGCCCCTGCTGACCGATTCTTTCATTATCAGGATTTCATTTCTTCTTCTCCTCCTCCCTGCCATTATAAAGTGGTCCTGTTTCTAAAAGGTGCTGAGGGAAAACAACACAACCGCTCTCAGGAAAATCACTACTGTCGGGAAGTACTACGACTACGACTATTAATAAATGAAATGAAAAATACCACATTAAAATAAAATAAATTAAATTACATTATAACAATATTATTAGTTAAATATTAGCTGAAATACTAATTCAATAAAATAATATTAATATTAAATGACATTAGATATTAAGATATTGAAGTTAAAATTAAGGGTCTCTTTTTAACCATCATAATTAAATTTTCCTCTTTTCTTTCTCCCTGTCGGGAACTTGAAAAAGAAACATAAATAAAATAATAATAAATAAAACTAACAATACTACACTAAATTAAAATAAATAAAAGAAATGTAAAAATATTATTCAAATAATTGTTGTTGAAATATTAATTAAATATTAAAGAACATTAATATTAAATTATATTAAATAATATAAATAAATAGTGGTCGACCGATATTGTTTTTTTGACAGCCGATGGCGATATCTTGGAAAGCAGGGTGGCCAATGGCCGATATAAAGCCGATATAATTTTATTTATTTTAATTAATGTTTAAGAAATTTGAAATCATTTGAAAATGGATTAAAAAGTAAATGTGTTAAATAAACATACTTTTACTTTAGATGACAAGTATTTTTCACAAATAAATTAATATTTAATAAATAATATAATAAAAAAAGGAAGTAAACACTGTAACCAACAGGGCACTCAGTATTCTGGGAAGTTTGTGTGCATTGGGATTTGGGAATCATATTTTTTCAAATAAAGCCAAGGTAACACTCATTTTACATACAGCACACAGTGGAAATGACCAAAATAAAAGTCCCGCCTTGAACGCATCGGCCAAACAGGAAAACGTATTGGCCGATGCCGATATTTAAAAAATGCCAAATATCGGCCTTGCCGATATATCGGTAGACCTTGAACGCATTGGCCAAACAGGAAAACGTATCGGCCGATGCCTATCTTTAAAAAATGCCAAATATCAGCCGATATATCCACTATTATTAGACCACTAATAATAAATATTAGTTCATTTTAAATTAAGGGTTAAATGTTAATAATTAGTTTTAACAAATTATTTATACTTTAACAAATAAAATAAAATAAAATGTAAGAAAAACATAATAATGTTAATGTTTGATAATCACATACAAGCAAATTAATAAACGTCTCTACAACGTTGTAATTACAAGTGGAAAACATACAAAGTCTGTCATTGGTTGGCAAAACAGATAGCTCCACCCCAAACTTGCGCCATTGGATGATCTTTATTTCAAAATTTGTTAATTCACTTTTCATGTACTGTTGATGAAGCAATAAACCTGGCGGAAAATACAAATTTAGCACAACCAAACTATATTTCCCATCATTCTCTGGGGCAACACACACCTAACACACATCCTTTGCTCTTCCGTTGTTTTGCACCAGCATTAAAAAAAAAAGGTTCCTGTGCTTGTTGACATGTGAAATAACTTTTTTAGGCCAAAATCAGTTCTGAAAACTTCCCATGAGGACTTAAATCCACTTCATCTGCACTGGAATCCGATCAGTAATTAATGGCGTGTCCCGTTCAGCGAGTTCAAGTCTCTGTTTGCAAACTAAACCTCCTTAACGCATCCGCTGGAGGAACCCAGATTATTAAATGACATCCAGAGTTCTGCACACATAATTCGGGTCTCTGTCGAGAGGTGCTAATGCAACACAGCGCACGTTAAAATGAAAAGCATGCACACGTTTTTAATAAAGTGGCACGGTTAATTAAACATTCAGCAGCGAGATCTCTACGCTGGAGACTCGCACCCGCGCCAGGTGCGAAACAGATCTCGCACCAGCCATCCAATCAATGCGGCATCATTTACGCCTCTGCTTGACGTGTGAGAACATGTGTTCAAGCCTTCATTCAGTGTGTGGAAACGTGAGTACGAATGCATGCGTGTGAAGCCTGAGATGGAGAGACGAGCTACAGAAAAACAACACAAAACAAAAATAGACTAAACTGTGCTGTAAAAACCGTCCAGAATGTCTTAGCAACATGCATACTGTAGTAACACAACCTCTCACAACACCCTCACAACGAGTTAGCAGCAGAAAATGTGAATATGTGGCTCTCACGCTTATGACACGCTGTAAAACAATCATAATAACATTAAAGTCACAAAGCGTTTGGACTCATCCCCAGAAAACATCACTGACGGACTGCCACGACCCATCCTGTGATAAAGATTGCTGTGTTTAATTCCTGTCAAAAGATCAATCGGTGAGTCTTGGCAAGTCTTTAGCCCATCACCGAACTAGAATAAACACTCGAGTTCTGAGGGATTTGGCTCTGGCTTTCCCGCACAAGTTTAATGAAGTTTCTTCATTTAAGACGAGCATTTCTGCATAAACACACACAGAAATATATGCAAATATATGGAGAGGGAGTTTACCTAAATCCAGTATGATCAGCTGAGCGCTCGCCTGGACGTTCCCGGCGTCGTTCTCCGCTAAACACTGATAAAAACCTTCATCAGATTTTACTAAACCCAAAACCTGCAGGTTATGCTGCTTCTGTGGGGACACAAACAACAAAACAGAGCATTGCGTAAGAATTAACAACACTAACACTCTTATTATTGTGAAAAAACAAGACAGCTAAATATGACAATTTTGCAGGATAAATATTCATGGGATTTAAAACATTTTAGATGTCATGGGATTTAAAACTGTATCCATACAGTTAAAAGTGTAAGTAACAGGACTGAAAAACATCAATCAATCAATCAATCAAATCATTACTTAAAAATGATTTCATACAGTTATATTTGATTTCATACAGTTATACATGTCAGTAATAGGACTGAAAAATTGCAAAAAACAAACAAACAAAAAACTAAGGACCCGTCCACACGGAGACGCGTTTAGCTGTATACACATACATTTTGTATCGTATAGGCGTTTCGTCCACACGGATCCGGCGTTTTGGGAGAGTGAAACCGATATTTTTTGAAACCGGGTCCCAGGATGGATAAATCTGAAAACGCCGCCCTAGCGTTTTCGTGTGGACAGCGAATCCGTATATTTTCTGAAACGGTGGCGTCATCAGCCCACGTCTCGCCCCTAGTACCGCTACGTCACGTAACAGCAACAAAAACATGAACAAACACTGAACGATTGTCTTTTTATTAACTAACATTAACACAGATTAATAAATGTATTGTTCCATGTTCGTTTGTATAACGCGCACAAGGTTTATGCGCATGCATAGTCCAAGTCTTCTTCTCCGTTTTTAGTGTATCTGGCAGAATTACAGTGCCACATATTGGTCTGGCATGTATACTACATTGTTTTGTGTCGGTTTTGTGGTTTCGTGTGGACGCAGATATTTCATGAGACGAGGGGAAAAAAAATATCGGATAGGGAAAGCTCTGGCTCCGTGTGGACGTAGCCTAAAAATCACTACTTAAAACTGTATTCAACCAGTTAAAAGTGTAAGTAACAGGACCGAAAAACATCAATCGATCAATCAATAAAATCATTACTTAAAACTGTATTCATACAGTCAAATACATCAGTAACAGGACTGAAAAATAGCAACAAAAAAAACTAATTAAAATCAAGATTTAAAACGGTTCATGCAGTTAAAAGTGTTGGTAACAGGACTGACAACTGCAAAAAATAAAATATGAAATAACTAAAAATCATTACTTTAAACTGTATTCATACAGGTAAAAGTGTAAGTAACAGTACTGAAAAATCAAATCAATCAATCAATCAATCAAAATCATTACTTAAAACTGTATTCATACAGTTAAACATGTAACGACTGAAAAATAGTAACAAAAAAAAACTAATTAAAATCAGGATTTAAAACTGTGTTCATACAGTTAAAAGTGTTGGTAACAGGACTGAAAAATTGTACAAAAATAAAATATAAAATAACTAAAAATTAGGGATGCACCGAATTTTCACCGAAAGAGAAAAACGGCCGAAAATGCGAGCCGAAAATATAGGCTACATATAATAATAATATATATGGCGCCCAGCAGTGTTCAGCATGCAGGTTTCACTCTCCTCATCACTGCACGGTTTGACGCTCCTCTCAATATTCCAATCTATGAATGTGCGTTCTGCTCGTGTACCGCTCATGCTCACCGGAAAAGCAAAGTCCGCTCAAATAACGCGCTGACAGGAAATTTCTATGCAGTATACTTGTTCCGGTTTGCAGCAGCGCTACTGTGCTGTAACATGGTGTAGGCTAGTTCAGCTGTACTGGGCAACGCTGGTAAAATTATGCTACCTTCAGTGACGCTAGGCTCTGCTCACATGATCTGATAATAATAGCTTTGTAGGACTATACATTATTTGGATAATTAGTCCAAAAAAAAACAACAACAACTTATATCTGATTCTGTTACATAGAAGTGAATAAAAATATATAATATAATATATATTGATATTTAATATTAAAGTAACACTTTACAATAAGGTTCCATTAGTTAATGTTAGTTAATGTATTAACTAACATGAACAATATATTTATTACAGAATTTATTAATCTTTGTTCATATTAGT